>NW_025901455.1:0-45219 GCF_022539505.1 Lolium rigidum
CCGGTCCTATTCTTTACATCCGAAATACAATCTACTTGCAATTGTTCTTTCTTGTTCTTTGCAAACAACCATCATCAACCACACTATACATCTAATCCTTTGTTTACGAAGCAAGCCGGTGAGATTGACAACCTCACCGTTACGTTGGGGCAAAGTTTTGTGATTGTGTTGTGCAGGTTCCACGTTGGCGCCGGAATCCCTGGTGTTGCGCCGCACTACATTCCGCCACCATCAACCTTCAACGTGCTTCTTGACTCCTACTGGTTCGTTTAAACCTTGGTTTCTTACTGAGGGAAACTTGCTACTGTGCGCATCACACCTTCCTCTTGGGGTTCCCAACGGACGTGTCAACTACACGCATCACCCATATTAGTGATCATGATTTGGAAGAGCACACTACCTTTCATATTGGAAATCTCTTTGGTACTGGTTATGAAAGTAATGATGTTAGCACTATTCATGTTCCCCTAAATGTTGATATTGAAAGCTCTAAGCTTGGGGATGTTGTGCTTGAAGATCCTATATTTGAGACCTTTACTTTTAGTGAAAAACATGATATTATATATTCTGGTTATAGAGATGGATATGACACATGTTATAATTATCCTTATGAAACTTGTCATAGTTATGATGGGATTGCCAAAAACCATTCCTTTAGTATGCAACCTGTTTACCATGTTCAAATTCTTGATAATGATCCTGCTCCAATTACTATTAATGAGAAGAGTTTTTCTTATGCCAAAAATAATGATACTTTTATGCACATGAACCATGATAAGAATGTTTTAAGTGATGGATATATTGTGGATTTCATCAATGATGCTACTGAAAGTTATTATGAGAGAGGGAAACATGGTTATATGCATCTTAATAATATTAAGTTTCCCCATTTTATGTTGAGAATCTTGAAGTTACTCTTGTTTTATCTTCCTATGCTTGTCACTTTGTTCTTCATGAATTTATTTGTGTACAAGATTCCTTTTCATAGGAAGTGGGTTAGGCTTAAATGTGTTTTGAATTCGCTTCTTGATGCTCTCTTTTACTTCAACTCTTATTTCTTGCGCGAGCATCATTAAAATTACTGAGCCCATCTTAATGGCTATAAAGAAAGAACTTCTTGGGAGATAACCCATGTGTTTATTTTGCTACTGTTTTGTTGTGTCTTGGAAGTTGTTACTACTGTAGCAACCTCTCCTTATCTTTATTTTATGGCATTGTTGTGCCAAGTAAAGTCTTTGATAGTAGGGTTGATACTAGATTTGGATTACTGCGCAGAAACAGATTTCTTACTGTCACGAATTTGAGTAGAATTCTCGGTAGGTAACTCAGAAAAATCTGCCAATTTACGTGCGTGATCCCCAGATATGTACGCAACTTTCATTTAATTTGAGCTTTTTCATCTGAGCAAGTTAAGTGCCCCAGAAAAATTCGTCTTTACGGACTGTTCTGTTTTGACAGATTCTGCCTTTTATTTCGCATTGCCTCTTTTGCTATGTTGAATGGATTTCTTTGTTCCATTAACTTCCAGTAGCTTTGGGCAATGTCCATAAGTGTTAAGAATGATTGTGTTACCTCTGAACATGTGAATTTTTGATTATGCACTAACCTCTAATGAGTTTGTTTCGAGTTTGGTGTGGAGGAAGTTTTCAAGGGTCAAGAGAGGAGGATGATATACTATGATCAAGAAGAGTGAAAAGTCTAAGCTTGGGGATGCCCCCGTGGTTCATCCCTGCATATTTCAAGAAGACTTAAGCATCTAAGCTTGGGTATGCCCAAGGCATCTCCTTCTTCATCGACAACTTATCAGGTCACCTCTAGTGAAACTATATTTTTATTCAGTCACATCTTATGTACTTTACTTGAAGCGTCTGTTTGCTTTTGTTTTTTATTTTTGTTTTGTTATTTTCATTCTATGAATAAATTCATCCTTGTGTGGGAGAGAGACACGCTCCGCTTTTTCATATGAACACTGGTGTTCTTAGTTCTATCTTTAATGTTCATGGCGGAGTTGAAAACCGCTTCGTTAATTGCTATTTGGTTGGAAACAGAAAATGCTTCATGTGGTAATTGGTATAATGTCTTGTATAATTTGATACTTGGCAATTGTTGTGCTCATATAGATCATGTTTAAGCTCTTGCATCATGTACTTTGCACCTATTAATGAAGAACTACATAGAGCTTGTTAAAATTTGGTTTGCATGATTAGTCTCTCTAGAGTCTAGATATTTTCTGGTTAAGGTGTTTGAACAACAAGGAAGACAGTGTAGAGTCTTATAATGCTTGCAGTATGTTCTTATGTAAGTTTTGCTGTAATGGTTTATACTTGAGTTTGCTTCAAACAACCTTGCTAGCCAAAGCCTTGTACCGAGAGGGAATTCTTCTCGTGCATCCAAATCCTTGAGCCAAAAACTATGCCATTTGTGTCCACCATACTTACCTACTACATGGTATTTCTCTGCCATTCCAAAGTAAATTACTTGAGTGCTACCTTTAAAAATTCTATTCTTTGCCCTTGCAATATATAGCTCATGGGAAAATAGCTTTAAAAACTATTGTGGTGAAGAATATGTACTTATGTATCTTATTTCTTAATAAGTTGCTTGTTGAGCGGTAACCATGTTTCTGGGGACGCCATCAACTTTTACACCTTTGTTGAATATCATGTGAGTTGCTATGCATGTTCGTCTTGTCTGAAGTAAGGGCGATTTTCATGATCAAATAGTTTGAGTATGCATATTGTTAGAGAAGAACAGTGGGCCGCTAACTAAAGCCATGAATCATGGTGGAAGTTTCGGTTTGGACACAAATCCTCAATCTCTTATGAGAATATTATTCGTTGTTGAATGCTTAAGCATTAAAAGAGGAGTCCATTATCTCGTTGTCTATGTTGTCCCGGTATGGATGTCTAAGTTGAGAATAATCAAAAGCGAGAAATCCAATGCGAACTTTCTCCTTAGACCTCCGTACGAGCGGCATAGAGGTACCCCTTTGTGACACTTGGTTGAAACATATGTTATGCAATGATAATCCGTGTTAATCCAAGCTAATTAGGACAAGGTGCGGGCACTATTAGTATACTATGCTTGAGGCTTGCAACTTATAGGATATCTTATACATAACACATATGATTTATTACTACCGTTGACAAAATTGTTTCTATGTTTTCAAAATGAAAAGCTCTAGCACAAAAATAGTAATCCATGCTTCCCTCTGCGAAGGGCCTATCTTCTACTTTATTGTTGAGTCAGTTTACCTATTCTTTCTATCCCAGAAGCAAAAATAGTAATCCATGCTTCCCTCTGTGTGCATTGATTCTTACATGTTTACCTATTGCACTTGTTATATTACTTTGTGTTGACAATTATCCATGAGATAAACATGTTGAAGTTGAAAGCAACCGCTGAAACTTATATCTTCCTTTGTGTTGTTTCAAAGCTTTCTACTAAGAATTTATTGCGTTATGAGTAACTCTTATGCAAGTCTTATTGAAGCTTTTCTTGAAAGTATTATTCATGAAAAGTCTTTGCTATATGATTCAGTTGTTTACTCATTGTCTTCACCATTGCTTCGAATCGCTGCATTCATCTCATATGCTTTACAATAGTATTGATCAAGATTATGATAGCATGTCACTTCAGAAATTATCTTTGTTATCGTTTACCTACTCGAGGGCGAGTAGGAACTAAGCTTAGGGATGCTTGATACGTCTCAAACGTATCTATAATTTCTTATGTTCCATGCTACTTTTATGATGATACTCACATGTTTTATACACACTTTATGTCATTATTATGCATTTTCCGGAACTAACCTCTATTGACGAGATGCCGAAGGGCCAGTTGCTGTTTTCTGCTATTTTTGGTTTCAGAAATCCTACAAAGGAAATATTCTCGGAATCGGACGAAATCAACGCCCATAACCTTATTTTTCCCGGAAGCTTCCAGAGAGCCAGAGAGGGACCAGAGGGGAGCCCTGGGGGCCCCACACGTGGTGGCGGCGCGGCCCAGGGGGGCGCGCCCCCTAGTGTGTGGGACCCCCGTGGCCCCTCCGACTCCGCCTCTTCGCCTATTTATGCCGTCCTGACCTAAATCTTCGAGAAGGATTGACGAAACACCAGAAAACCTTCCAGAGCCGCCGCCATCGCGAAACTCCAATTCGGGGGATAGAAGTCTCTATTCCGGCACCCTGCCGGGACGGGGAAGTGCCTCCGGAAGGCATCTCCATCGACATCACCGCCATCGCTGTCTCCATGATGAGGAGGGAGTAATTCTCCCTCGAGGCTGAGGGCTCTACCGGTAGCTATGTGGTTAATCTCTCTCTCATGTACCCCAATACAATGATCTCATGAATTGCCTTGCATAATTGAGATCCATATGATGAGCTCTGTATCACTATTAATCTATGTGCTACTCTAGTGATGTTATTGAAGTAGTCTATTGCTCCTTCATGATGTAATGTGGACAGTGTGTGCATCATGTAGTACTTGGCTTAGGTTATGATCGTGATCTCTTGTAGATTGTGAAGTTAACTATTACTATGCACTCTAGAGTTACTTTATATGAACTCCGGAATTACTCTCTAGTGAAAGTACGATCCCTAGGCCTTGTTTCCAAGCACTGAAACTCCGTTTATTTACTGTTCTGTTGCATGTTTACTCGCTGCCATCTTTATTTCAGATTGCTATTACCACTCATATTCATCCATATTACTTGTATTTCACTATCTCTTCGCCGAACTAGTGCACCTATACATCTGACAAGTGTATTAGGTGTGTTGGGGACACAAGAGACTTCTTGTATCGTGATTGCGGGGTTGCTTGAGAGGGATATCTTTGACCTCTTCCTCCCTGAGTTCGATAAACCTTGGGTGATGCACTTAAGGGAAACTTGCTGCTGTTCTACAAACCTCTGCTCTTGGAGGCCCAACACTGTCTACAGGAATAGAAGCGTGCGTAGACATCAATGATCATGCTTTAGATGTATGTGAGGATAAGTTAAACCTAATATAATAAGAAGATATTATCGATCACATGAAATCATAGGGAGACTACTAAATGAGCAACCCTAGATTATTCTCCACATCTTAAGTAGTGAAACACATGAAGGATATCAAGACCTTGCCTAGCCAAGCTTTGTGAGAACCTTAATAGTATTTTGAAATAAATATCCTCTCAATAGAGGGGGAGACTAAACCTAGCTAATTCAATATGGTGTCAATTCATATCTAGAACCTAGGCCATATTTGAGTTTTAACCCATGTATCATTAGGTAAATATAATTGGAACCCTAGAATTGCATCTTATGTTTAATTATGGAAAATAAGAATAACCTAGTGCTAAATCCTATAATTAAACCCATGTGTGGTGATCAACCACTCATCTTTGTAACTAAGAACATGCCATTATGGGAACAAAATCTACTCTAGATATATTCCAACAATAATAATGGTGTTAACCTTCAAAAAAGGTTATAATAGAACTTACAAGACTTTAATAAATAGGTGATCCCATAAAATAATATGCAAGTGAACCAAACTCTCAAATAAGAAACCAAGACCTCATAATAATATTTCAAATGCTTTGAGTAGAAACTATCCACTCTAATAATTCAGAAGAGATTTGTTTCACAAGGAGAAAAAGGAATTTCAAAGAACACATAAATTCATGACTAAATTGGAAATTTAAACAGAACTCACAAAGATACTAATAAAATCATGCATTGAACATTTGTTTTGAACAATAAAATAATGCAATGATCATTGTTATTAAATCCTAATTAAAATAGGAAGAAACCTGCAAAAATAACAAAGTTCAACTTTGAATTCAAATAAACAAAACCAAAAGTGGAAGTTGAAAACAGAAAATGAAAAAGAAATAGAAAAGAAGAAAAAGAGAAAAGAGGAGGGGCTTACCTGGCTTACCAGCCGTAGCAGCCCATCATAGCAGCCCAACACCAGCCCAACACCATCACCACCCAGCAGCCCAGCCCAGCCCGTATACCGGTTCGCTCGGGATAAGACCGAAGACGAGGTCATCGTCTTCGTCTTTGCCATCGACGACGCACGGGGGAGCGCCAACTCGATGAAGAGGGACACGTCCCGGCCGCCGTTGCTGACCGATCGCTCGACAACGACCGCCGGTGGCCGTATAAATACGAGGGAGGAAACCCTAGAGCCTCGATTTTCCTCTTCTCGATGCTATCCGAAACCCTAACCCGCCTGCAACCGTACCACCACACCGATTCCGACAAACGCGGAGCCAGCCGATGGGCTCAGGAGGAGCGCCTCGTCATCCTCGTTCACCTGGTGCAGTCATGCGTCAAGGGGAGCTCGAAGGAGGGGGAATTTGGCCGTTCCCTTTTGCAGTACTGCGAGGGAGATGGAGACCTCCTCGTCGCTTCCGTCCTCGATCGACTCCATCGACCAGCTGGAAAGCATCAAGGTGAGATTGCGCATCTCATGAGCATCCTATTGAGCCCTAGATCGTGTCGTAGAACCCTGTCACTGTCGACCACCATCCGCCGCTGTTGTCCCTCACCGCCGTTCATGCTCCGGTGACCAATAAAGAGCGGCGCGACCACCACTAGATTCGCCCCACTCTCCCGGTTCAAACGAGCACACGCACAACCCCACGGGAGCCACCTAGCATCAGCGGCGTCCACGACTGGCCGCCGGCCAGCAGCTCCATTGCCACGGTGGCAATTTTGACCTTGGTCAAAGCCACATGGTAGCTAGCGTGGATATTGGTCCACCAGTCAATGGCAGTGGGTACATCTGCCTAGGTACGTTTAGTATTTTTGATCATTTCCAAATTATAGAAAATATCTGAAACTTTGCAAATATATATATAATTCATTTTAGCTCAGAAACATATAAATGAGATACCAAAATGTTCACAAAAATAAAATCTATCTAATAAAAATATAATATGAAATTTTTATTTTAAATAAAAACTTAATTACTTAACCTTTATTATTTAAGCCTTTTCTTTATTTATAAATTCAATTAAAACTCAATAATTAGGAACACTTTCTAAATTAAATAAAAATCATTAAGTAAAATAAGAATACACCAAAACTAATTTTCTTTAACTTATTAAATATTTAGTAAAGGGATTTAAACCCTGAATGATAATTATCCTAATTATTAATTCTTTAAAAATGATAAAAGGCCAAGTCCAATATTATTTTTATTTCAAAGTTATTAATAAATTCAAATTTATAATCAAGTTTATATTTTAAGAACTACATGATAAACATGAAACCCTAGTTCCATTATAAATAAGGGATTTCTATTTTCGTGCCCTCGGGTCCTTAGTTGTACTCAGTTTTCCCCAGCTCCTTAGTTTTTCCTTAGTTTTCACCAATCCCTTGTCTGAAACCCGCAGAAGGAGCTTGGATGGAGGATTCCCGTTTAGTTGATCGTTGGTTGGTGTTGGCAAGTGGGGCCGCTGTTGGTGCCCCGCAGTGGACACGTCTCCACTTATCCAGATCATCGTGGGACCCACAACTTGTCCACGTTAGCGTGCCAGATCCACAGCTTACCCAGGTGACCATTGCAAAATGGGAGCCCGAGCCAGCCCCGCGCCCGTGCCCGTGCCATTGCTTCCCCTTTCTTTCCCCGCGCCACATTGTTCTTCTTCTCCGCCAGTGGCAGCCCTTCTCCGGCAGGCGGGTGATGTCTAGTTTCTCTTCGACCTCCCGTTCTTCATGGCCGCAGTATGGAACCGTGCCTTTGAAAATATGCCCTGTCTGCCCACCCCAGGAGCCTCTGAAGCGGTCGATCTGTAAGACGGACGACAACAGCAACCGTGGACGTGAGTTCCTTGCATGCGAGAGCTTGCCATATAGAGTGGGGGATAAGGTTAGATCTCGCTCCAATTTCTCTGTTTTCTCTCGATTTTCTTGTTATTCCCTCGAATTTTGGATTTAGGGTTCACGTTGTTGTTCCTGAAGAAATGCAGGCATTTCGAGTGGATCGATGTGTACGTTCAGAGGCTTCAATTGCAGGAATTAAAAGGACGAGATGTCGCCTAGAGGGGGGTTAATAGGAGTTTAAAAACTCTTGCGAATTTGGCTTGTGAGAATGCGGAATTAAACTAACGTTTAGTTTACAAGCACAACTCCTAAATATGCTAGGCTCAACTAAGTGCAACAATAACAACTAGAGCTAAGCAAGATAGGCACAAGATATATGAGGCACAAGTGATAACAAGATATATGTACTTCAAGCACGATGGCTATCACAAGAAAAGTAAGCTCGGTTATAGAAATAACCGAGGCACGCGGAGACGAGGATGTATTCCCGGGTTCCCTTCCTTTGCAAGAAGGTACGTCACGTTTGGAGGAGTGGAGGTCCCACGAAGGATTCCCCAACGCCACGAAGGCTCACCCTATTCTCCGAGCCACACCCACGAAGGATAATGTCCCTTTCCTTATGGTTAGCTTTTCCTCCACTTTGGAGATAACAAGCTCCACAACCACTTCACAAGCTCCACGAAGGAGAAGCCCGGGCCTCTTCACAATCTTCCTTGAAGAGATCACCGGAGCACCAACCGCCAAGCAAACTAGGAGGTCTCCCTCCAAGAGTAACAAGCTCACGGTCTCTCACTCGAACTAATCGTGGTGGAGAGATCAATGTTGGAGATATGCCCAAGAGGCAATAATAAATTAGTTATTGTTATATCTTAGTGTTCATGATAAATGTTTACATCCCATGCTATAATTGTATTAACCGAAACATTGATACATGTGTGTTATGTAAACAACAAGGAGTCCCTAGGAAGCCTCTTGTATAACTAGCTTGTTGATTAATGGATGATCATGGTTTCGTGATCATGAACATTGGATGTTATTAATAACAAGGTTATGTCATTAGGTGAATGATATAATGGACATACACCCAAATGAGCGTAGCATAAGATCAAGTCATTAAGTTCAATTTGCTATAAGCTTTCGATACATAGTTGCCTAAGTCCTTCGACCATGAGATCATGTAAATCACTTACACTGGAAGGGTACTTTGATTACATCAAACGCCATTGCTAAAATGGGTGGTTATAAAGATGGGATTAAGTATTTTGAAAGTGTGAGTTGAGGCATATGGATCAATAGTGGGATTTGTCCATCCTGATGAAGGATAGATATACTCTGGGCCCTCTCGGTGGAATATCGTCTGATTAGCTTGCAAGCATATGATTGGATCATAAGAGATGACATACCACGGTACGAGTAAAAAGTACTTGTCGGTAACGAGGTTGAACAAGGCATGGAGATACCGATGATCGAACCTCAGACAAGTAAAATATCGCGTGACAAAGGGAATCGACATCGTATGTAAATGGTTCAATCGATCACTAAGTCATCGTTGAATATGTGGGAGTCATTATGGATCTCCAGATTCCGCTATTGGTTATTGCTTGGAGAGGAGTCTCGACCATGTCTACATAGTTCACGAACCGTAGGGTGACGCGCTTAAGGTTCGATGTCGCATAAGTAGATTCGGAATATGAGATGGAGTCCGAAGTTTTTTTTTTGGAGTCTCGGATGGGATCCAGGACATCACGAGGAGGTCCGGAATGGTCCGGAGAATAAGATTCATATAAGGGAAGTCATTTTCCGGGGTTCGGGAAAAAGTCCGGTGTTTTGACCGGAGCTTCTAGAAGGTTCTAGAGGGCCACCGGTGGGCCCACCACCCCGGGAGAGGCCACATAGGCGCCACATGGCATGGTGGGGCCTGCCCACTATGACATGTGGGCCCAGGCCGGCCTACCCCTTGGAGATAAGATCTATCTCTTCATTTAAATGGTTTAAATCTAGAGATAAGATCTATCTCTAAAATAAAGTGTTTAAACGAAGAGATAAGGGGAAGGCTTGAGGGGGAAGAAAAGTCTCCCCCCATGGCCGGCCAAGAGTGATAGGTGGGGCCCAGGGGGAACCCTAGGCCGACCCCTCCCCCTATATAAAGAGGGGAGGGAGGGGGTGGCCGGCCAACACACCATCCAGAAACCCTGTTTTCTGAGAATGGGGAAAACTAAAGAGAAACTACAAAAGATATTTTGGCAGAAAGAAAGAAAAAAAGACTAGAAAGTCTAGCTCAGGTGTATATAGATGATATACATGTTATGGATGTATTCCTTGTTTGGTCACATAATAAAATTCTTGGGTATTTGTACCAGATTGGTTGGTATGAGATGTCATACAATACAACGCAATACAAGAATACGATGGCCTAAGTGACTGTTAAGGAATATGGTAATAATGCACGTCTGGAACATAATAAAGTGTTATATGTTTGTCGTTGGCATTCTACCTAGCCCTTAGAATTTATAATAATGAACTTAATAAATTGTTATTTTGCTCTGGTCAAATGAAAACAATGAGTTGTTCAAATTATGACATTACTCCATGTACGATGGATAAAGTTATTATAAATCTTAATGGTGAAACACACATACATAACACTGACGCTAAAATGCCATAAGACAAATGATTTGAATTCCACTTATTTGTGGAACCGCCATTTAGGTCATGTTAGAAAGGAACGCATGAAGGAACTCCATGCAAATGGATTTTTGGAGTCATTTGATTTTTGAATCGTTTGGCACTTGCAAATCTTTTCTAAAGAGAATGACTGGAATACCGTTCATAGGCCAAGAGTTGAACGGGCAACTAACTTAGTGGAAACATACATAATGATGTATGTGGTTCATTGGACATAGTTTTGTGCGGGAGATTCTTCTACTTCATGAAAACTTCCAACAACGAATTGAGTATATATATGTGGATATATTCGATAAGGAGGAAGTTTGAAACATTTGAATGGATTCAAATAAATTTCATCATGAAGTGGAAATCATCGTAATAGAAAAGTCAAATATCTATGATTGGATCATAGTGGAAATATTTGAATTACGAGTTTTTAGCGAACATCTAAGAGAGTTATGAAGTTGTTCTACAACTCACTTTTCTTGGAGTATCATAGTGATGATGTAGTATCCGAGAGACGTATCCAAACCTGTTGGATTAATGATGAGATAAAATAAAATGAAGCCATTATATTTTTGTGGATTATGCTTTAGAGACTACCGCTTTTACACTGAATAGAGCGTCATCATGATCCGTTGAAATGACACCATACAAGTTATGGCATGGGTATAAACCCTAATAGTCCTTTCTTAAAATTTTGGTATAAGTAAATGAGTTTACAACCAAAACCGGATGAATGTCATTGTTGGTTATCCCAAGAGAATGGATTGGGAATTCTTCCCACTATGAAGTAAAAGACAAAAGTATTTGTTAATGTTACTTGCTTATTTCCAAGAAATTGCTTTCTAGCGAAGTATTTGAGTGGGAGGACAATAGAACTTGATAAGGTTTATGAACCTGAGCATAATGATCAGAGTAGCACAGCATCGGAATTGGTTCCGGAAGCGGCCACGACGATCATGACTCCCATGACTACAAAGTGTTTTAGCCATGGAGATCGAAGTACCTATTGAACCTTGTAGGTATGGTTTGCTTTGTGATCAAATAAATGATTTGTGGACAAAGGATTGTTTTTAAACAATAATAAACCAACTACATACAAAGAAGTTATGATGGGCCCTGACTCCGTAAAAATGGCTATATGCCATGAAATCCAAAATAGATGAATACTTTTTGAAAGTAAATGGATCTACAAAATAGATGGACTTGCATGGAATATCCTTAAAGAAGCTTGACTTATCGAAAAGTTGTTTACGACAAATTTCAAAAAGTTGACTACGATAAGATTAGATCTTCCGTGGCAATGTTTATAGTTTGTGTGGATTATTCTAGTAATCTCTACATATTTCTTTTATGAGATATGATAGTAGGATGGCAGAAATACATTCCTTACCAGAAGTATGTATGAAGGATGTATACTAGATACAACCAAGAGTTTTGTTGGTCCGTGGAGTACTAGATAGGTATACAAACTTCAAATTGGATGAAGTGAGTATCGCGGAGTTGGAATCTTCACCGGATGAAATAGTCAAAGAGTTTTTGATTTCATCAGAAACGATGAAGATGCTTGTATTTGCAAGAAATTAAGTGGGAGCGCTGAGACATATTTATAATACTTTATGTAGATGACATATAGTTGGTTATAAATGATGTAATTATATACTTGATGTGAATAAAAGGTTTCATTGAGAATTAACTTCAATGAAAGGATATGGACTCAAACATATTTAGTGTCAAGATCTATGAAGATAGATTGAAACACAATATAAGTTTAAGTCAAAGTACATAGAATGAATATTGAAGTAGTTCAATATAAAAAAATGTTAAGAAGGTTTTCTTTTCCATATGCAGGTTTAACAAGACTTGAGTGTATTTGACACTCGATGAGTAAAAACACATGAGTGATTTTAGATCACGAATAATATGTACAAAGTCAGATGTCCTGTGCTATAAAGTGTTACGAGCATATACCAGAATGATTCATGTAATGATCATTGGACAACAGTAAGAATATCCCTGAGTACTTTAGAAGAACCAAGGATATATGTATATAGTTTTATATGGGTAATGATCGCTGTAAAGTGTTGGACCGATATAAGTTTGATCACATATAAAAATAAAATTTCAATCTCAATTAGGCTAAGTGTTGTTTAAAAGGTAGCACAATGAGCTAGAAGAAGTCTATGCTAGATTTAGATCAGTTCTAAATATTGTGACGGATTCTACAAACGAAGGCATAGTATGTCATTGTTTTGACAATGACTGAGGATGTTAAGTCGAGGAGTTCTTTGAGAACTTGGTGTAGTTCCGAAAGTGCCAGAACTTTGAAGCTATATTGTATGTGACAATATTAGTGACTTATTTCAGACCGCGGAATTAAGGTTCCACCAGAGGACTGAGCATATACAATTAATGCCGACTCATTTGGAAAATGAGTGATGCGTTGAGACGCAAATGAATTGCAAAATACATACGTTTCTGAACAGTCAGATCCGTTGACTAAAACCTCTCCCGTGAGCAAAACATGATAAGCACCAGAAGGCCAAGGTGTTATATCTTTACAAATGTAAATAGATTATTGACTCTAGTGCAAGTGGGAGACTATTGGAGATATGCCCAAGAGGCAATAATAAATTAGTTATTGTTATATCTTAGTGTTCATGATAAATGTTTACATCCCATGCTATAATTGTATTAACCGAAACATTGATACATGTGTGTTATGTAAACAACAAGGAGTCCCTAGTAAGCCTCTTGTATAACTAGCTTGTTGATTAATGGATGATCATGGTTTCGTGATCATGAACATTGGATGTTATTAATAACAAGGTTATGTCATTAGGTGAATGATATAATGGACATACACCCAAATGAGCGTAGCATAAGATCAAGTCATTAAGTTCAATTTGCTATAAGCTTTCGATACATAGTTGCCTAAGTCCTTCGACCATGAGATCATGTAAATCACTTACACCGGAAGGGTACTTTGATTACATCAAACGCCATTGCGTAAATGGGTGGTTATAAAGATGGGATTAAGTATTTGGAAAGTGTGAGTTGAGGCATATGGATCAATAGTGGGATTTGTCCATCCTGATGACGGATAGATATACTCTGGGCCCTCTCGGTGGAATATCGTCTGATTAGCTTGCAAGCATATGATTGGATCATAAGAGATGACAGACCACGGTACGAGTAAAGAGTACTTGTCGGTAACGAGGTTGAACAAGGCATGGAGATACCGATGATCGAACCTCGGACAAGTAAAATATCGCGTGACAAAGGGAATCGGCATCGTATGTAAATGGTTCAATCGATCACTAAGTCATCGTTGAATATGTGGGAGCCATTATGGATCTCCAGATCCCGCTATTGGTTATTGCTCGGAGAGGAGTCTCGACCATGTCTACATAGTTCACGAACCGTAGGGTGACGCGCTTAAGGTTCGATGTTGCATAAGTAGATTCGGAACATGAGATGGAGTCCGAAGTGTTTGTTCGGAGTCTCGGATGGGATCCAGGACATCACGAGGAGGTCCGGAATGGTCCGGAGAATAAGATTCATATAAGGGAAGTCATTTTCCGGGGTTCGGGAAAAAGTCCGGTGTTTTGGCCAGAGCTTCTGAGAAGGTTCTAGAGGGCCACCGGTGGGCCCACCACCCCGGGAGAGGCCACATAGGCGCCACATGGCATGGTGGGGCCTGCCCACTATGACATGTGGGCCCAGGCCGGCCTACCCCTTGGAGATAAGATCTATCTCTTAATTTAAATGGTTTAAATCTAGAGATAAGATCTATCTCTAAAATAAAGTGTTTAAACGTAGAGATAAGGGGAAGGCTTGAGGGGGAAGAAAAGTCTCCCCCCATGGCCGGCCAAGAGGGATAGGTGGGGCCCAGGGGGAACCCTAGGCCGACCCCTCCCCCTATATAAGGAGGGGAGGGGTGGCCGGCCAACACACCATCCAGAAACCCTGGCCGCCCCCTCTCTTCCTCCTCCATATGCTGCGCAGGGTTAGGCGAAGCCCTGCGGTGAATTCTTCTCCACCACCACCACCACGGCTGTCGTGCTGCTCGGGATTCCGTGGAGATCTACCACACCTCCGCTGCCCGCTGGAACGGGGAGAGGAAGGGGCTTCATCGACACCGTACGCGCGACCGAGTACGGAAGTGCTGCCGGATTGCAGCACTGGGTATGATCGTCTACACCAACAACAAGATCTAATCTCGTAGGCTTTGGAAATCTTCGAGGGTTAGTCTCACATCAATCTCGTTTCTCCGATCTTGTAGATTAGATCTTGGGTGTTCCATAGATTACATCTTGGATTTATTCGTCTTGCGGTAGGAATTTTTTTTGTTTTCTATGCTACGAACCCCATCACTCAACACTATGCATTGATGCAAAGCAAGAACACTAGAGGTGTTCAAATCCTTCACACTCAAATCCCACCAAAGCAACAAATGCTGGGATGAGATTAGAGAGGAAGAACAAAGGAGGAAATCAACAAATGATTCCAAGATCTAGATCTAAAGAGTTCCCCTCACTTAGAGGAGAGATGGATTGGTGGGGATTGTAGATCTAGATCTCCTCTCATAGATCCCTCAAGAATGAGCAAGAATCATGGGGGGAATCAAGAGATAGGGCAAGTTCTTCAAAGTCAACAATGGAGGAGAGAGAGTGGAAGAACTTATCCAGCCCAAGGTGGAAGAAGGCCTATTTATAGTATAGGGAGATATATAACCGTTGGGTGAGTTTCAGCTCAGCACAGTCGAGGAGGCCAGTCAACCGAGCCAGGGGCGGGGCCATCCGGTCCAGGGGCCGGTCAGACTGGGCCATCGGCCGGTCCAAACCGGACCACATGCCGGACCAGCACCGGGCGAAGCTGGAAAGCTTACTGGATAGTGCCCAGTTGGCACCAGTCCAGTGGCCGGTTTGAACCGGGCCATCCGGTGGGACGGCCGGTCACGCCGGGCTAGAAACCGGGCCAGCATGAAAACATGTTATACAAAAACTGTGATAACTTTTGTGTCCGGACCCCGATTGACATGAAACCAATTTTGTTGGAAAGATAACGATGAATAGAACCCCAACGAAATATGGAGACTCCTCACAGGATATTTTACATGTTTTTAGAGAGGGAGTCTCCCACCGTCAAGAAACGGTGAAGACGTCCAAACTCGAAAACGCAATAGAAGACGCATGCGGATTCCGTTTTCGATGAACTTGGGCTTGTTGTAAAGCTAGCAACAAGCTCAAGAACCTCTCACAGAGAAACACCAAGAAGCAATAGGGATATGCAAAGTATGCAAAGGATTGAGCTCCCTAAGACGATGTGATCAAGTTACCCAGCCGAAAGCCCCTCTTGATAGTGCGGCTATCTATCCTATAATCCGGTCTCCCATCAACCACCTTGAGACCGGTAAAAGGAAAACCTATCAAGGTCATACCTTTGCCTTGCGCATCCCGCTTGATCTTGATGATAACTCTTCAAGATCCACTCAAGCCGGAATGCCTCACTTGATCATCGTTACTTAGTGAAGACTCACAAATGCTCCCCCATACACCATGATGGGAAAGCTCCATTGATGCACATCTTCACATGTCCATTATCACCAAATGGATGACAAGCTTCAAGCATATGATCCTCTCGAGATACTCAACTTGAACTTGCCCAACTCAACCTTGATGACAATCACACTTGCCGTCATCCTCTCATGGGCTATATGAGATCTCACTTTTGATGCATGCCCATGGAAAGATACCTAACCCAAATACACAACACAAGGGAACATATATGATGGGTTAGTTCATGAAGCATAATTGACAAGGCTTACCATACCACGTGAATTCACGTGGCACTTTCTTCATGCTTCATGTGTTGACCAAACTTGAATCTATTCTTCAGTCTTTGTATTGGTCAACCTTGTATCTTCTCATACTCTATCATACTATCTTGAGGTGTATAAAGAATTCTTCACTTGGAATCAAGCTCTCAAGATCTTGATCATTCATTGCTTATCACATAGGATAGAGCATGGCTAATATTGAGTTCCACATAAGAACTCCATCTTCATTTCTTCTTCTTGATCATATCACATATATATTCTTCAAATCGATGATCTTGATGCCAATACACAAGGTATATCTTTATCTTCATGGCATCCATACTTGAATCCAACACATGGAATACAAGTAGTACCTATGGAATATTCCTTCATATAAACTCAATGAAAACATTAGTCCATAGGGGTTGTCACTAATTACCAAAACCACACATAGGGGCAATATACCCTTAGAGGAATCAATTGGCGCTATTGGGGAGAGCAATTTGGGAGGAAATCTATTGTGGTATTGAATATGTACTTATGCACTTTATCTCTTATTAAGTTGCTTGTTGTGCGATAACCATGTTTACAGGGACGCCATCAACTATTCTTTGTTGAATATCATGTGAGTTGCTATGCATGTCCGTCTTGTACTAGAAGTAAGAGAGATCTACCACCTTATGGTTAAGCATGCATATTGTTAGAGAAGAACATTGGGCCGCTAACTAAAGCCATGATCCATGGTGAAAGTTTCGATTTTGGACAAATATCCTCAATCTCATATGAGAAAATTAATTGTTGTTACATGCTTATGCATAAAAGAGGAGTCCATTATCTATTTGTCTATGTTGTCCCGGTATGGATGTCTAAGTTGAGAATAATCAATAGTGAGAAATCCGATGAGAGCTTTCTCCTTAGACCTTTGTACGAGGCGGCATAGAAGGTACCCCTATTGTGACACTTGGTTAAAACATGTGTATTGCGATGATCCGGTAGTCCAAGCTAATTAGGACAAGGTGCGGGCACTATTAGTATACTATGCATGAGGCTTGCAACTTGTAAGATATAATTTACATGATACATATGCTTTATTACTCACAGTTGACAAAATTGTTTCATGTTTTCAAAATAAAAGCTCTAGCACAAATATAGCAATCGATGCTTTCCTCTATGGAGGACCATTCTTTTACTTTCATTGTTGAGTCAGTTCACCTATTTCTCTCCACCTCAAGAAGCAAACATTTGTGTGAGCGTGCATTGATTCCTACATACTTGCATATTGCACTTGTTATATTACTCTATGTTGACAATTATCCATGAGATATACATGTTACAAGTTGAAAGCAACAGCTGAAACTTAATCTTCCTTTGTGTTGCTTCAATACCTTTACTTTGAATTATTGCTTTATGAGTTAACTCTTATGCAAGACTTATTGATGCTTGTCTTGAAGTACTATTCATGAAAAGTCTTTGCTATATGATTCACTTGTTTACTCATGTCATATACATTGTTTTGATCGCTGCATTCACTACATATGCTTTACAAATAGTATGATCAAGGTTATGATGGCATGTCACTCAGAAATTATCTTTGTTATCGTTTTACTGCTCAGGACGAGCGAGAACTAAGCTAGGGGATGCTGATACGTCTCCAGACGTATCGATAATTTCTTATGTTCCATGCCACATTATTGATGATATCTACATGTTTTATGCACACTTTATGTCATATTCGTGCATTTTACGGAACTAACCTATTAACAAGATGCCAGAAGTGCCGAGTTCTTTGTTTTACTGCTGTTTTTGGTTTCGAAGTCCTAGTAACGAAATATTCTCGGAATTGGACGAAATCAACGCCCGGGGTCCTATTTTGCCACGAAGCTTCCGGAAGACCGAAGGAGACGAAGTGGGGCCACGAGGTGGCTAGACTACAGGGCGGCGCGGCCCAGCCCGGCCGCGCCGGCCGTAGTGTGGGCCCCTCGTGCCGCCTCTTGACCTGCCCTTCCGCCTACTTAAAGCCTCCGTCGTGAAACCCCCGGTACCGAGAGCCACGATCACGGAAAACCTTGCTTGAGGCCATCCGCCGCCAATCCCATCTCGGGGGATTCGGGGGAGATCGCCTCCGGCACCCTGCCGGAGAGGGGATTCATCTCCCGGAGGACTCTACGCCGCCATGGTCGCCTCCGGAGTGATGTGTGAGTAGTCTACCCATGGACTATGGGTCCATAGTGATACGTCTCCGATGTATCGATAATTTCTTATGTTCCATGCCACATTATTGATGTTATCTACATGTTTTATGCACACTTTATGTCATATTCGTGCATTTTACGGAACTAACCTATTAACAAGATGCCGAAGTGCCGGTTCCTGTTTTACGCTGTTTTTGGTTTCAGAAATCCTAGTAACGAAATATTCTCGGAATCGGACGAAATCAACGCCCAAGTTCCTATTTTCACGGAAGCATCCAGAACACCCGAGAAGGACCAGGAGGGGGCACGGGCCGCCGGACCATAGGCGGCGCGGCCCGGGGCCGGCCGCGCCGCCCTATGGTGTCGTCGCCCCTTCGACCCTCTGGCGCCGCCTCTTCGCCTATATAAAGCCCCTGGATCGAAAACCCTATCAAGTTCGACGAAAACCACAGAAACCTTCCAGAGCCGCCGCCATCGCGAGGCCAAGATGCGGGGACGGGAGTCTCGTTCCGGCACGCCTGCGGGAGCGGGGAAGTGCCCGGAAGGCTTCTCCATCGACACCGCTGCCATCTCCACCGCCATCTTCATCACCGCTGCTTGCTCCCATGAGGAGGGAGTAGTTCTCCATCGAGGCTCGGGGTTGTACCGGTAGCTATGTGGTTAATCTCTCTACTATGTACTTCAATACAATGATCTCATGAGCTGCTTTACATGATTGAGATTCATATGAGTTTTGTATCACTACTATCTATGTGCTACTCTAGCAATGTTATTAAAGTAGTTTTATTCCTCCTGCACGTGTGTAAAGGTGACGAGTGTGTGCACCGTGTTAGTACTTGGTTTATGCTATGATCATGATCTCTTGTAGATTGCGAAGTTAACTATTGCTATGATAATATTGATGTGATCTATTCCTCCTACATATGCATGAAGGTGACAGTGTGCATGCTATGCTAGTACTTGGTTTAGTTTGTTGATCTATCTTACACTAAAGGTTACTAAAATATGAGCATTATTGTGGAGCTTGTTAACTCCGGCATTGAGGGTTCGTGTAATCCTACGCAATGTGTTCATCATCCAACAAAAGTGTAGAGTATGCATTTATCTATTACGTTATGTGATCAATGTTGAGAGTGTCCACTAGCGAAAGTGTAATCCCTAGGCCTTGTTCCTAAATACTGCTATCGTCTGCTTGTTTCTTGTTTTCTTGCGTTACTACTTGCTGCAATACTACCACCATCAACTACACGCCGGCAAGCTATTTTACGGCACCGTTACTCTTGCTCATACTTATTTATACCACACTGTATTTCACTATCTCTTCGCCGAACTAGTGCACCTATTAGGTGTGTTGGGGACACAAGAGACTTCTTGCTTTGTGGTTGCGGGGTTGCATGAGAGGGATATCTTTGACCTCTTCCTCCACGAGTTCGATAAACCTTGGGTGATCCACTTAAGGGAAAACTTGCTTGCTGTTCTACAAACCTCTGCTCTTGGAGGCCCAACACTGTCTACAGGAAAAGGAGGAGAACGTAGACATCAAGCACTTTTACGGCGCCGTTGCTGGGGAGGAAAGGTAAAGGTACTCACACTCCGGATCTCGGCTACTAAGCTATTTCCGCGCGTTGTAAGTACTCGAAGCTATTTCCTTTAGATCCTGCAATTGCAACTTTTTGTTTCTTGTTTACACTAGTAAGGCATAATGGAAAACATACGTGAGCTTTTTATTCTATTTCCTGAGTCAAGACATGAATGGTTTAATGCGAAAATTAAAAAACCTATGGAATCTTATTTGCATGCTAGTAGCAAAGATATTAGTATGAACGCTTTGAACACCATTGTTGCTAATGATATGGAAAATTCTAAGCTTGGGGAAGCTGGCTTTGATGAGCATGATATTTTTAGCCCCCAAGAATTGAGGAGAAAATTTTCTTTGATGATACTTTGCCTCCTATTTATGATGATTATAATGATAGTGGTATTTTGGTGCCACCTACTATGGAGAGTGAATTTGATTATGATTACAATATGCCTCTTATATTTGATGATGAGAATAATAATGATAGCTACTTTGTTGAATTTGCTCCCACTATTACTAATAAAATTGATTATGCCTATGTGGAGAGTAATAATTTTATGCATGAGACTCATGATAAGAATGCT
Source organism: Lolium rigidum (assembly GCF_022539505.1). Lineage (NCBI taxonomy): Eukaryota > Viridiplantae > Streptophyta > Magnoliopsida > Poales > Poaceae > Lolium > Lolium rigidum. Next base: position 20,662 of record NW_025901455.1, read on the forward strand.
TTATGTGATGGTTATATTGTTGAGTTTGCTCATGTTACTACTGAAAGTTATTATGAGAGAGGAAAATATGGTTGTAGAAATTTTCATGTTACTAAAATGCCTCTCTATGTGCTTAAATTTTTGAAGCTATACTTGTTTTATCTTCCTATGCTTGTCACTTTGCTCTTCATAAACTTGTTTATTTACAAGATTCATTTGCATAGGAAGCATGTTAGACTTAAATGTGTTTTGAATTTGCCTCTTGATGCTCTCTTTTGCTTCCAATACTATTTCTTGCGAGTGCATCATTAAAGCTACTTGAGCCCATCTTAATGGCTATAAAGAAAAGAACTTCTTGGGAGATAACCCATGTGTTATTTTGCTACAGTACTTTGTTTTATATTTGTGTCTTGGAAGTTGTTTACTACTGTAGCAACCTCTCCTTATCTTAGTTTAGTGTTTTATTGTGCCAAGTAAAGTCTTTGATAGTAAAGTCAATACTAGATTTGGATTACTGCGCAGAAACTGTTTTCTTTGCTGTCACGAATCTGGGCGAAATTCTCTGTAGGTAACTCATAAAATTATGCCAATTTACGTGAGTGATCCTCAGATATGTACGCAACTTTCATTCAATTTGGGCATTTTCATCTGAGCAAGTCTGGTGCCATTTTAAAATTCGTATTTACGAACTGTTCTGTTTTGACAGATTCTGCCTTTTATTTTGCATTGCCTCTTTTGTTATGTTGGATGCATTTCTTTGATCCATTAATGTCCAGTAGCTTTATGCAATGTTCAGAAGTGTTAAGAATGATTGTGTCACCTCTGAACATGTTAATTTTTATTGTGCACTAACCCTCTAATGAGTTGTTTCGAGTTTGGTGTGGAGGAAGTTTTCAAGGGTCAAGAGAGGAGGATGATATACTATGATCAAGAAGAGTGAAAGCTCTAAGCTTGGGGATGCCCCGGTGGTTCATCCCTGCATATTTCAAGAAGACTCAAGCATCTAAGCTTGGGGATGCCCAAGGCATCCCCTTCTTCATCGACAAATTTATCAGGTTCCTCCCTTGAAACTATATTTTTATTCGGTCACATCTTATGTACTTTACTTGGAGCATCTGTTTGTTTGCTTTTGTTTTTGTTTTTGTTTGAATAAATGCTTGTGTGGGAGAGAGACACGCTCCGCTGGTTCGTATGAACACATGTGTTCTTAGCTCATAATATTCATGGCGAAGTTTCTTCTTCGTTAAATTGTTATATGGTTGGAATTGGAAAATGATACATGTAGTAATTGCTATAAATGTCTTGGGTAATGTGATACTTGGCAATTGTTGTGCTCATGTTTAAGCTCTTGCATCATATGCTTTGCACCCATTAATGAAGAAATACATAGAGCATGCTAAAATTTGGTTTGCATAATTGGTTTCTCTAAGGTCTAGATAATTTCTAGTATTGAGTTTGAACAACAAGGAAGACGGTGTAGAGTCTTATAATGTTTACAATATGTCTTTTATGTAAGTTTTTCTGCACCGGTTCATCCTTGTGTTTGTTTCAAATAAGCCTTGCTAGCCTAAACCTTGTATCGAGAGGGATACTTCTCATGCATCCAAAATACTTGAGCCAACCACTATGCCATTTGTGTCCACCATACCTACCTACTACATGGTATTTTCCGCCATTCCAAAGTAAATTGCTTGAGTGCTACCTTTAAAATTCCATCATTCACCTTTGCAATATATAGCTCATGGGACAAATAGCTTAAAAACTATTGTGGTATTGAATATGTAATTATGCACTTTATCTCTTATTAAGTTGCTTGTTGTGCGATAACCATGTTCACTGAGGACGCCATCAACTACTCTTTGTTGAATTTCATGTGAGTTGCTATGCATGTTCGTCTTGTACGAAGTAAGAGCGATCTACCACCTTATGGTTAAGCATGCATATTGTTAGAGAAGAGCATTGGGCCGCTAACTAAAGCCATGATCCATGGTGGAAGTTTCAGTTTTGGACATATATCCTCAATCTCAAATGAGAAAATTATTAATTGTTGTTACATGCTTATGCATAAAAGAGGAGTCCATTATCGTTGTCTATGTTGTCCCGGTATGGATGTCTAAGTTGAAGAATAATCAATAGCGAGAAATCCAATGCGAGCTTTCTCCTTAGACCTTTGTACGGGCGGCATAGAGGTACCCCATTGTGACACTTGGTTAAAACATGTGCATTGTGATGATCCGGTAGTCCAAGCTAATTAGGACAAGGTGCGGACACTATTAGTATACTATGCATGAGGCTTGCAACTTGTAAGATATAAATTACATGATACATATGCTTTATTACTACCGTTGACAAAATTGTTTCATGTTTTCAAAATCAAAGCTCTAGCACAAATATAGCAATCGATGCTTTCCTCTTTGAAGGACCATTCTTTTACTTTTATTGTTGAGTCGGTTCACCTATTTCTCTCCACCTCAAGAAGCAAACACTTGTGTGAACTTTGCATTGATTCTTACATATTTGCATATTGCATTTGTTATATTGCTTTGCATTGACAATTATCCATGAGATATACATGTTATAAGTTGAAAGCAACCGCTGAAACTTAATCTTCCTTTGTGTTGCTTCAATGCCTCTACTTTGAATTATTGCTTTATGAGTTAACTTTTATGCAAGACTTATTGATGCTTGTCTTGAAGTGCTATTCATGAAAAGTCTTTGCTTTATGATTCAGTTGTTTACTCATGTCATTACCATTGTTTTGATTGCTGCATTCACTACATATGCTTTACAAATAGTATGATCAAGATTATGATGGCATGTCACTCCAGAAATTATCTTTGTTATCGTTTTACCTGCTCGGGACGAGCAAGAACTTAGCTTGGGGATGCTGATACGTCTCTGATGTATCGATAATTTCTTATGTTCCATGCCACATTATTGATGTTATCTACATGTTTTATGCACACTTTATGTCATATTCGTGCATTTTACGGAACTAACCTATTAACAAGATGCCGAAGTGCCAGTTCCTGTTTTCTGCTGTTTTTGGTTTCAGAAATCCTAGTAACGAAATATTCTCGGAATTGGACGAAATCAACGCCCAAGTTCCTATTTTCACCGGAAGCATCCAGAACACCCGGGAAGGACCGGGAGGGGGCACTGGGCCCCCGGACCATAGGCCGGCGCGGCCCGAGGCCCGGCCGCGCCGCCCTATGGTGTCGTCGCCCCTTCGACCCTCCGGCGCCGCCTCTTCGCCTATATAAAGCCCCTGGATCAGAAACCCTATCACGCTCGACGAAAACCACGAGAAACCTTCCGAGCCGCCGCCATCGCGAGGCCAAGATGCGGGGGACAGGAGTCTCGTTCCGGCACCCTGCCGGAGCGGGGAAGTGCCCCGGAAGGCTTCTCCATCGACACCGCTGCCATCTCCACCGCCATCTTCATCACAGCTGCTTGCTCCCATGAGGAGGGAGTAGTTCTCCATCGAGGCTCGGGGCTGTACCGGTAGCTATGTGGTTAATCTCTCTACTATGTACTTCAATACAATGATCTCATGAGCTGCTTTACATGATTGAGATTCATATGAGTTTTGTATCACTACTATCTATGTGCTACTCTAGCAATGTTATTAAAGTAGTTTTATTCCTCCTGCACGTGTGTAAAGGTGACAGTGTGTGCACCGTGTTAGTACTTGGTTTATGCTATGATCATGATCTCTTGTAGATGCTATGATAATATTGATGTGATCTATTCCTCCTACATATGCATGAAGGTGACAGTGTGCATGCTATGCTAGTACTTGGTTTAGTCTGTTGATCTATCTTACACTAAAGGTTACTAAAATATGGGCATTATTGTGGAGCTTGTTAACTCCGGCATTGAGGGTTCGTGTAATCCTACGCAATGTGTTCATCATCCAACAAAAGTGTAGAGTATGCATTTATCTATTACGTTATGTGATCAATGTTGAGAGTATCCACTAGCGAAAGTGTAATCCCTAGGCCTTGTTCCTAAATACTTGCTATCGCTGCTTGTTTCTTGTTTTCTTTGCGTTACTACTGCTTGCAATACTACCACCATCAACTACACGCCGGCAAGCTATTTTACGGCACCGTTGCTACTGCTCATACTTATTTATACCACCTGTATTTCACTATCTCTTCGCCGAACTAGTGCACCTATTAGGTGTGTTGGGGACACAAGAGACTTCTTGCTTTGTGGTTGCGGGGTTGCATGAGAGGGATATCTTTGACCTCTTCCTCCACTGAGTTCGATAAACCTTGGGTGATCCACTTAAGGGAAAACTTGCTGCTTGTTCTACAAACCTCTCGCTCTTGGAGGCCCAACACTGTCTACGAGAAAGGAGGGGGAACGTAGACATCACATAGCGGTAGCTAGATGGTTGTCTTCTCCTCATTGTGCTTCATTGTTGGATCTTGTGAGCTGCCTAACATGATCAAGATCATCTATACTGTAATTCTATATGTTGCGTTTGTTGGGATCCGATGAATAGAGAATACTTGTTATGTTGATTATCAAAGTTATGTCTATGTGTAGTTTATGATCTTGCATGCTCTCCGTTACTAGTAGATGCTCTGGCCAAGTAGATGCTTGTAACTCCAAGAGGGAGTATTTATGCTCGATAGTGGGTTCATGTCTCCGTGAATGCGGAGGGGTGACAAGAACCTCTAAGGTTATGGATGTGCTTGTTGCCACTAGGGATAAAACATTGGTGCTATGTTCAAGGATGTAGTCACTGATTACATTACGCGCAATACTTAATGCAATTGTCACGTTGTTAGCAACTTAATGCTTGGAGGGGTTCGGATGATAACTTTGAAGGTGGACTTTTTAGGCATAGATGCATGCTTTGGATAGCGGTCTATGTACTTTGTCGTAATGCCCAATTAAATCTCACAATACTCATCATAATATGTATGTGCATGGTCATGCCCTCTTTATTTGTCAATTGCCCAACTGTAATTTGTTTACCCAACATGCTTGTTTATCTTATGGGAGAGACACCTCTAGTGAGCTGTGGACCCCGGTCCAATTCTCTATACTTGAAATACAATCAACTGCAATCTTGTTCTCTTTGTTTTACTGCAAACAATCATCATCCACACTATACATCTAATCCTTTATTACAGCAAGCCGGTGAGATTGACAACCTCACTCGTTTCGTTGGGGCAAAGTACTTTGGTTGTGTTGTGCGGGTTCCACATTGGCGCGGAATCTCCGGTGTTGCGCCGCACTACATCCCGCCGCCATCAACCTTCAACGTGCTTCTTGACTCCTCTTGGTTCGATTAAACCTTGGTTTCTTCCGAGGGAAACTTGCCGCTGTGCGCATCACACCTTCCTCTTGGGGTTCCCAACGGACGTGTCAATTACACGCATCGAGGCCCCGTGACTCTCCCGACTCCGCCCTTCCGCCTACTTAAAGCCTCCGTCGCGAAACCCCCGGTACCGAGAGCCACGATACGGAAAACCTTACCGAGACGCCACCGCCGCCAATCCCATCTCGGGGGATTCGAGAGATCGCCTCCGACACCCTGCCGGAGAGGGAATCATCTCCCGGAGGACTCTTCACCGCCATGGTCGCCTCCGGAGTGATGAGTGAGTAGTTCACCCCTGGACTATGGGTCCATAGCAGTAGCTAGATGGTCGTCTTCTCCTTATGTGCTTCATTGTTCACTAGTAGGAAAAGCCTCATCAGTGGCGCACGAAAATTTGATTCTGTGGCGCACGGGTGGTGCGCCACAGAAACGTCGCCACAAAAATAAGCTTTCTGTGGCGCACCTGATCGTGCGCCACAAAAATAAGGTTTACGTGGCGCACTTGTTCTTAGGTGCGCCACGGAAAAGGGTGCGCCACGGAATTGCTTCTTAGTGCGCCACGGAATTTGCTTGTATTATACACGATTTTGTGCTGCTCGGTATACATATACGGTTTATACACAGCAATACGGATACACAATACGGATACACAGGTTATATACAACAACATTCAGATATAATATAAATATCATGTACATTGCACGAGATATAACATAGACATCATCATCACATTACTTAGAGCCCGATCGAGATACATATATAGTGGCAAGTGTCAAATGTTTTGCATACAACTCTTAATTCATACAAAATTCACAATTTCGAGATACAAAGTAGTCTTCATCCGGTTCCTCCTTTGCTCCGTCATCTCTACCCACCAGGCTCGCTTGCATCGGGGTCCTTCCATCCAGTTCCTACTATGATGAAAATGGAAGAAAGTGAGACCAACAAGTATCCGATGCACAAGAGAAATGGAATAAATGCCTCATACATTGTTGGTCAACACAAATATTAACATTCGGGGACGGTGTAAGTGAGACCAAGTCCGATGCACAAGAGATTGATATTTGTGCTATCTTACCAGAGCTCACTTACGCCGCCCCGAGTGTACGGTGACCAAACATTTTAATCATCGGCATTTTGAAAATGTCAAAGCAAATGGAATGACAAAATGGAATAAGTGCCTCATACATTGTTGGTCAACACAAATATTAACATTTAGGGATGGCGTCAGTGAGACCAAGTCCGATGCACAAGAGATTGATATTTGTGCTATCTTACCAGGCTCACTTACGCCACCCCCAAGTGTATGGTGACCAAACATTTTAATCATCGGCATTTTGAAAATCTCAAAGCAAATGGAATGACAAAATGGAATAAGTGCCTCATACATTGTTGGTCAACACAAATATTAACATTTAGGGATGGGGTAAGCGAGGCCGGGTAGGATGCACAAGAGATTGATATTTGTGCTATCTTACCGAGGCTCACTTACGCCACCCCCAAGTGTACGGTGACCAAACATTTTAATCATCGGCATTTTGAAAATCTCAAAGCAAATGGAATGACAAAATAGAATATGTGCCTCATACATTGTTGGTCAACACAAATACTTTGCGGAAGGGCCCCCTTTCCCCGGTCGGCGTTCCGTCAACGGGTGCTTGACGACACAACAACGCCGATCTGCATCTCCGGCGCAGAACCACGCCGGTCCCTCGCTGTCCGGTGAGCGAGTCCTTGATGCAAAGACCGTGCCGGCATGCCCAACATTATGCCGGGCCGTGTTGCCGCGCTTCAAGCCGTGTGTCCCGCGCCCTGCCTGTTCGCCTTCTTGCCGGTGAACCAATAGGCTGATCGTTGGAATAAGGAAACCGATGACAGCCGGTCGCAAGATTAAATTGCGATCGGCCGTCATCGGCTTCCTATTCCAACGATTAGTCTAGTCGTTCACCGGGCAAGAAGCAAGATGCGGGCGCATGATCGACTGCGGCCTGAGCGCGACAACGAGGTCGGCATGATGCTAGGGAGGCTGGCACCGTCTTGGCATTAAGGACTCGTTCACGTGCTGGACGGCGAGAGAAGAAAAGTGGTGCTGCGCCGGAGAGGCATGTCGGCGTTGTTGTCTCATCAAGGACTCGTTCACGGAACGGCGGCCGAGAAGAGGGGCTACGTCTACAAAGTATATTGCGGCGTATAGGTGACCAAACATTCTAATCATCGGCACTAAAATGGAAGAAAGGCCAATGCAATTAAGAAGTAGCTAGTATGAACTAAATGGAATGCCTCATACTTTGTTGGTCGAAACAAATATGAACATCCCGGGATGGCGTTAGTGAGGCCGGGTAGGATGCACAAGAGATTGATATTTGTGCCATCACACCGGGCTCACTAGCGACACCTCGGAGTGTACTGATTGACCGAACATTCTAATCATCGGCACTAAAATGGAAGAAAGAGCCAAGTGGTATCAACTAAATGGAATGCCTCATACTTTGTTGGTCGAAACAAATATTAACATCCAGAGATGGAGTAAGTGAGGCCGGGTAGGATGCACAAGATATTGATATTTGTGCCATCACACCAAGCCTCACTTGCTCCACCCCGAGTGTACGAGTGATCGACCAACCATCTAATCATCGACAAGTAAATCACTTGGGGTAATGTTAAAATGTTTGTCTCCATATTTGGGAGACATTTTTAATATTGGAGTCTAGCTAATGGAAATCAAGAACTAGTCTTGATCTCCAAATGGTGATTAGAGGGAATTTATTCATCTTAAGAAACATTAGGGACAAATGGGATCATGCAAGGGACTTGGGTCATTTGGATCATAAGGCATCAATTAAGGAGGCAACCAGGGACAAAGGGAAACATTTGATGATCCATTATCATAGGCAACAAAGCAGCAACTTTTTCCCCTCTAATCTAGCTAGAGTCCTTAAAAGAAATCCATCATAAGCATGGTCAAATACACATATATAGCATTTGGAGAGCAAACAAGCAGTAGCCATATCACTCAATCCAATAATATAGTAATTTGGATCATAAGGCATCAATTAAGGAGGCAACCGGGGACAAATTAAGGGAAACATTTGATGATCCGGTAAGTGCATGACACTTTGAGCTACCCAAGAATAAAGGCCAACGAGTGGATAAACATCTGCTCAACCATTTCTTGCACTAGAGGAAAAGTAACCAACATTGAAACTTGAATAGTCAAGTGACACTACAAGCAGCTCACACACACATGCAAACACATGTGTTGACGATAAGTAATGGATATCAAGAACTAGTCTTGATCTCCAAATGGTGATTAGAGGGAATTTATTCATCTTAATTAAGCAACATTAGGGACAAATGGGATCATGCAAGGGACTTGGATCATTTGGATCATAAGGCATCAATTAAGGAGGCAACCAGGGACAAAGGAAACATTTGATGATCCATTATCATAGGGAACATAAGTCAAGATGCTCAAACACACATAGCATGCATGGAGCGAGATGCTCCAAAGGGATTATTCATCACTTGGTATATAGACCAAGTGATGCTGGCAAAGAGAGGCCAATCAAGAACCGAGTAAATCCAGTAAGTGATAGATATGCCTAAACAAGCAACAACACATAGCATATCCCAGCTAACCGAGATGAGACAAGTCTTGGTAGCCAAGCTGAATCACCTAGCACCACCTAGCCTTTTAAAACCATCGAAGCAGTCCTTTTTCTTCAAAGGATACCACGGTGGCATTCATTTACATGATCCCCTCTTGTGGATATCTCTATTTTCATCAAAGCCAACAAGAAATAGATCATAAGGAATCAATTAAGGAGGAAACCGGGGACAAAGGCATCAATTGGGGTAATGTTAAAATGTTTGTCTCCATATTTGGGAGAAATTTTTAATATTGGAGTCTAGCTAATGGAAATCAAGAACTAGTCTTGATCTCCAAATGGTGATTAGAGGGAATTTATTCATCTAAAGCAACATTAGGGATAAATGGGATCATGCAAGACTTGGGTCATTTGGATCATAAGGCATCAATTAAGGAGGCAACCAGGGACAAAGGGAAACATTTGATGATCCATTATCATAGGCAACAAAGCAGCAACTTTTCCCCTCTAATCTAGCTAGAGTCCTTAAAAGAAATCCATCATAAGCATGGTCAAATACACATATATAGCATGGGGCGAGATGCTCCAAAGGGATTATATATTCATCACTTGGTAATTTGGAGAGCAAACAAGCAGTAGCCATAACACTCAATCCAATAATATAGTAATTTGGATCATAGGGCATCAATTAAGGAGGCAACCGGGATACCACGGTAGCATAGTAGCATACCATAAGCTCACAAGAATCCATCATTTTCTTCACAAGGATACCACAGTAGCATACCATAGTAGCATTTCATGCATTTAAATGAACCAGAGTAGCATCAAAACCAACCAAATGTCCAACTAGCAAGCAATACCAAGTGAGCAAGTCTGCATTACCTTGTACGAGGTTCGGACAAGGATTTATAGAACAAGTACGAGAGGCGGAGGCGGAGGCATAGACAATTTCTATAAGCATATAGAACACTCCAATTTCTATAAGCATAGACAATTTCATTGTCACATCTTTCTATAAGCATCACTAGCAGCGAGCAGCAATGCATATGAACACCATATACAGGTACGGTTCGAACAATTTCATTGTCACATTGTACGGGTTCAGAACAACATATAGAACACTCCAATAAGCATCACTAGCAGCAGCAGCAATGCATATGAACACCATATGAAGCAAAACGATTAGGGGCAATGCATCCAGAGCAACGAGCAGCAATACATCCAGAGCGAGCATTTCGTCGAGCACGTTGTGCTCGCGCGGGGAGGAAGAGGGAGGGGAGGGGAGGAAGAGGGAGGGAGCTCACCGACGACAACAACGGTTGTGGAGGAGCTCACCGACGACGACGGCAAGGGTGGAGGTCGCGGCGGCTCCTCCACCTTGACGCGACGGCGGCCCCTCCTCGAGGCGGCCCCTCCTCGCCGTAGCGGCAGCTTGTGCTGCGGGTGGCGGGGATGGGAGGAGCGTGGCGGCAGGCGGCCCTCGCGTAGGAAGGCGGCGGCGGCGGCGACGGCGATGGCGCCGACCATGGCGGCGCGCGGTGAGGAGAGGGGAGAGGGGAGAGGCGCGCGGTACGGATCGGAGGTGAACAGGGCGTGGGCGGGGAGGGCACGGGATGATATAGCTAAGTTCCCTTAGTTACGTGGCGCACCGGAACAAGTGCGCCACGAGAATCAACTACTACCGTGGCGCACCAAAGCAAGTGCGCCACGAAACGATGATTTACGTGGCGCAGCGCACCGCGTGCGCCACGAAATACGTACACCGATAATTGGGGGTGACAGGTTGTGGGGCCCGCCAAGTTTTTGTGGCGCATGGTCGGCTGTCTGCGCCACAAAATTAAGCTATTTCTGTGGCGCACCGAGCTTTGTGCGCCACAAAATAAGTTTCTGTGGCGCACTCAAAACGGTGCGCCACAGAACTAAGCTTCGCCTATAAGGGTTTTCCTACTAGTGGTTGGATCTTGTGAGCTGCCTAACATGATCAAGATCATCTATCTGTAATGCTATATGTTGTGTTTGTCGGGATCCGATGGATAGAGAATACTATGTTATGTTGATTATCAATCTATTACCTATGTGTTGTTTATGATCTTGCATGCTCTCCGTTATTAGTAGAGGCTCCGGCCAAGTTTTTACTCTTAACTCCAAGAGGGAGTATTTATGCTCGATAGTGGGTTCATGCCTCCATTAAATGCGGGACGAGTGACGGAAAGTTCTAAGGTTGTGGATGTCTTGTTGCCACTAGGGATAAAACATTGATGCTATGTCCGAGGATGTAGTTATTGATTACATTACGCACCATACTTAATGCAATTGTCTCGTTGTTTGCAACTTAATGCTTGGAAGGGGTTCGGATGATAACTCTGAAGGTGGACTTTTTAGGCATAGATGCATGCTTTGGATAGCGGTCTATGTACTTTGTCGTAATGCCCAATTAAATCTCACTATACTTATCATATCATGTATGTGCATTGTCATGCTCTCTCTATTTGTCAATTGCCCGACTGTAATTTGTTCACCCAACATGCTATTTATCTTATGGGAGAGACACCTCTAGTGAACTGTGGACCCCGGTCCATTATTTTACATTAAATACAATCTACTGCAATACTTGTTCTTTACTGTTCTTCGCAAACAATCATCTTCCACACTATACATCTAATCCTTTGTTACGACAAGCCGGTGAGATTGACAACCTCACTTGTTTCGTTGGGGCAAAGTACTTTGGTTGTGTTGTGCGGGTTCCACGTTGGCGCCGGAATCCCCGGTGTTGCGCCGCACTATACTTCGCCGCCATCAACCTTCAACGTGCTTCTTGGCTCCTCCTGGTTCGATAAACCTTGGTTTCTTTACGAGGGAAAACTTGCTCATCGTACGCATCACACCTTCCTCTTGGGGTTCCCAACGGACGTGTGTTAATTGCACGCATCAAGCATATTTTACGGCGCCGTTGCTGGGGAGATCAAGACACGTCTGCAAGGGAGTCTCCACAATCCAATCTCTTTACTTTGTTTTTGTCTTGCTTTATTTTATTTACTACTTTGTTTGCTGCACTTAAACAAAACACACAAAAAATTAGTTGCTAGCTTTACTTTATTTACTGTCTTGCACTCTATATCAAAAACACAAAAAAAAATTAGTTACTTGCATTTTACTTTTGCTACTATGTCTAGTTCTGCACCTATTACTTCTTCACCTGAGGAATTAGTCTTCACTTTTAAACAAGGGGATGAGGAGAGTTTTAAAGATGCTTGGTCCAGAATTTTTACTTCTTATCGTAAAGCTGAACCTCAAATGACTCTAAGTTTGCTCCTTAGTAATTTTTATTTTGGTCTTATGATTCGCTATAGATATTCCTTGGATGCTGTAGTGGGAGGAGATTTCCTTCATTGCAATGGGGATCAAGCTTTTAATGCCATAAAGAAATTGGTTGCATCACATGATTCAGCTAATAACTTTGATTCAGCCCTTATTAGCATTTATAATAGATTAAACACTCTTGAGACAAGTGCATCTCGCTTGAATGAAAATTATAGATATGTTCGTAACCGTCTTGATCAAGTTTTAGTGAACTCTGAACCTTCATTATGGGATCCTACTATTAAAATTGTTATCGGTGACCAAACTCTTCATGCCAATTGTGATATTATGTCTGAATTTTGCTTAATGCCTAAGAGTATTCATGAATCTTTGAAACTTTGGGGATTCGTTGAAGGGGAGAAGGAATAACTCTTATTGATAACTCTGTTATAATTCCTAAAGGAATAGCTGCGGGTGTGCATACAACCGTTCTTGGGAGAACAATATCCATTGATTATCTTGTTATTGAATGTGCGAGGAACAGGACAAATCACACTCGGAAGATCCTCTTCGAAACTATTGGGAGCAGTCATAGATATGGGAGAAGGCACCCTAAAATTCACCTCTACACCCGGGGGTAGACATATATTCCCTAAATCAAAGAGTAAGAAAAATAACAAGAAAGGTAAGGGTAAAGCCCAAGGTAATGTTGATGCTTCATCTCTCGATAACACTTGATACACACTTTCTGCGCCTAGCTGAAAGGCGTTAAAGATAAGCGCTTATGGGAGACAACCCATGTTTTTACTACAGTACTTTTATTTTATATTTGAGTCTTGGAAGTTGTTTACTACTGTAGCAACCTCTCCTTATCTTAGTTTTGTGCATTGTTGTGCCAAGTAAAGTCGTTGATAGTAAGGTTCATACTAGATTTGGATTACTGCGCGAGAAACAGATTTCTTTGCTTGTCACGAATCTGGGCCTAATTCTCTGTAGGTAACTCAGAAAATTATGCCAATTTACGTGAGTGATCCTCAGATATGTACGCAACTTTAATTCAATTTGGTCATTTTCATCTGAGCAAGTCTGGTTCCACTTTAAAATTCGTCTTTACGAACTGTTCTGTTTTGACAGATTCTGCCTTTTATTTCGCATTGCCTCTTTTGCTATGTTGGATGAATTTATTTGATCCATTAATGTCCAGTAGCTTTGTGCAATGTCCGAAGTGTTAAGAATGATTATGTCACCTCTGAACATGTAAATTTTTATTGTGCACTAACCCTCTAATGAGTTGTTTCGAGTTTGGTGTGGAGGAAGTTTTCAAGGATCAAGAGAGGGAGATGATACAATATGATCAAGGAGAGTGAAAGCTCTAAGCTTGGGGATGCCCCGGTGGTTCACCCTTGCATATTTTAAGAAGACTCAAGCGTCTAAGCTTGGGGATGCCCAAGGCATCCCCTTCTTCATCGACAACATTATCGGAGTTCCTCCCCTGAAACTATATTTTTATTCCATCACATCTTATGTGCTTTGCTTGGAGCGTCGGTTTGTTTTTGTTTTTGTTTGAATAAAATGGATCCTAGCATTCATTGTGTGGGAGAGAGACATGCTCCGCTGTTGCATATGGACAAATATGTCCTTAGGCTTTACTCATAGTATTCATGGCGAAGGTTGAATCTTCTTCGTTAAATTGTTATATGGTTGGAATCGGGAAATGCTACATGTAGTAATTCTAAAATGTCTTGAATAATTTGATACTTGGCAATTGTTGTGCTCATGTTTAAGCTCTTGCATCATATACTTTGCACCTATTAATGAAGAAATACATAGAGCTTGCTAAAATTTGGTTTGCATATTTGGTCTCTCTAAAGTCTAGATAATTTCTAGTATTGAGTTTTGAACAACAAGGAAGACGGTGTAGAGTCTTATAATGTTTACAATATGTCTTTTATGTGAGTTTTGCTGCACCGGTTCATCCTTGTGTTTGTTTCAAATAACCTTGCTAGCCTAAAACTTGTATCGAGAGGGAATACTTCTCATGCATCCAAAATCCTTGAGCCAACCACTATGCCATTTGTGTCCACCATACCTATCTACTACATGGTATTTCTCCGCCATTCCAAAGTAAATTGCTTGAGTGCTACCTTTAAATTTCCATCATTCGCCTTTGCAATATATAGCTCATGGGACAAAATAGCCTTAAAAACTATTGTGGTATTGAATATGTACTTATGCACTTTATCTCTTATTAAGTTGCTTGTTGTGCGATAACCATGCTCCTGGGGACGCCATCAACTACTCTTTGTTTAATATCATGTGAGTTGCTATGCATGTTCGTCTTGTCTGAAGTAAGGGCGGTTTTCACAATAAAATGGTTTGAGTATGCATACTGTTAGAGAAGAACATTGGGCCGCTAACTAAAGCCATGAATCATGGTGGAAGTTTCAGTTTGGACATAAAACCTCAATCTTAATGAGAATATTAACTGTTGAATGCTTAAGCATTAAAAGAGGAGTCCATTATCACGTTGTCTATGTTGTCCCGGTATGGGTGTCTAAGTTGAAGAATGATCAAAAGCGAGAAATCCAATGCGAACTTTCTCCTTAGACCCTTGTACAGGCGGCATAGAGGTACCCCTTTGTGACACTTGGTTGAAACATATGTCATGCAATGATAATCCGTGTTAATCCAAGCTAATTAGGACAAGGCGCGGACACTATTAGTATACTATGCATGAGGCTTGCAACTTGTAAGATATAATTTACATGATACATATGCTTTATTACTACCGTTGACAAAATTGTTTCATGTTTTCAAAATAAAAGCTCTAGCACAAATGTAGCAATCGATGCTTTCCTCTTTGAAGGACCTTTCTTTTACTTTTATGTTGAGTCAGTTCACCTATTTCTCTCCATCTCAAGAAGCAAACACTTGCGTGAACTGTGCATTGATTCCTACATACTTGCATATTGCATTTGTTATATTACTCTATGTTGACAATTATCCATGAGATATACATGTTATAAGTTGAAAGCAACCGCTAAAACTTAATCTTCCTTTGTGTTGCTTCAATACCTTTACTTTGATTTATTGCTTTATGAGTTAACTCTTATGCAAGACTTATTGATGCTTGTCTTGAAGTACTATTCATGAAAAGCCTTTGCTTTATGATTCGAGTTGTTTACTCATGTCATTACCATTGTTTTGATCGCTGCATTCATTACATATGCTTACAATAGTATGATCAAGGTTATGATGGCATGTCACTCCAGAAATTATCTTTGTTATCGTTTACTGCTCGGGACGAGCGAGAACTAAGCTTGGGGATGCGTACGTCTCCGACGTATCGATAATTTCTTATGTTCCATGCCACATTATTGATGATATCTACATGTTTTATGCATACTTTATGTCGTATTTATGCATTTTCCGGCACTAACCTATTAACGAGATGCCGAAGAGCCGATTCTTTGTTTTACTGCTTGTTTTTGGTTTCAGAAATCCTACAAAGGAAATATTCTCGGAATTGGACGAAATCAACGCCCAGGGGCCTATTTTTACACGAAGCTTCCAGAAGACCGGAGGGGAGACGAGTGGGGCCACGGGGCGCCGCCACACTAGGGCGGCGCGGCCCAAGGGGGGCCCGCGCGGCCCTAGCGTGTGGGGCCCCCGTGACTCTCCCGACTCCGCCCTTCCGCCTACTTAAAGCCTCCGTCGCGAAACCCCCAGTATCGAGAGCCACGATACGGAAAAACTTACTGAGACGCCGCCGCCGCCAATCCCATCTCGGGGGATTCAGGAGATCACCTCCGGCACCCTGCCGGAGAGGGGAATCATCTCCCGGAGGACTCTTCACCGCCATGGTCGCCTCCGGAGTGATGAGTGAGTAGTTCACCCTTGGACTATGGGTCCATAGCAGTAGCTAGATGGTCGTCTTCTCCTTATGTGCTTCATTGTTGGATCTTGTGAGCTGCCTAACATGATCAAGATCATCTATCTTTAATGCTATATGTTGTGTTTGTCGGGATCCGATGGATAGAGAATACTATGTTATGTTGATTATCAATCTATTACCTATGTGTTGTTTATGATCTTGCATGCTCTCCGTTATTAGTAGAGGCTCTGGCCAAGTTTTTACTCTTAACTCCAAGAGGGAGTATTTATGCTCGATAGTGGGTTCATCTCCATTAAATGCGGGACAACGACGGAAAGTTCTAAGGTTGTGGATGTCTTGTTGCCACTAGGGATAAAACATTGATGCTATGTCCGAGGATGTAGTTATTGATTACATTACGCACCATACTTAATGCAATTGTACGTTGTTTGCAACTTAATGCTGGAAGGGGTTCGGATGATAACCCGAAGGTGGACTTTTTAGGCATAGATGCATGCTTGGATAGCGGTCTATGTACTTTGTCGTAATGCCCAATTAAATCTCACTATACTTATCATATCATGTATGTGCATTGTCATGCTCTCTCTATTTGTCAATTGCCCGACTGTAATTTGTTCACCCAACATGCTATTTATCTTATGGGAGAGACACCTCTAGTGAACTGTGGACCCCGGTCCATTATTTTACATTAAATACAATCTACTGCAATACTTGTTCTTTACTGTTCTTCGCAAACAATCATCTTCCACACTATACATCTAATCCTTTGTTACAGCAAGCCGGTGAGATTGACAACCTCACTGTTTCGTTGGGGCAAAGTACTTTGGTTGTGTTGTGCAGGTTCCACGTTGGCGCCGGAATCCCTGGTGTTGCGCCGCACTATATTTCGCTCCATCAACCTTCAACGTGCTTCTTGGCTCCTCCTGGTTCGATAAACCTTGGTTTCTTTCTGAGGGAAAACTTGCTACTGTCTGCATCACACCTTCCTCTTGGGGTTCCCAACGGACGTGTGTTAATTGCACGCATCACTCATCTCATATTTAGTCAAACCTAACTTTGACCATCATTTTATCAAGTTTTAAACATGGAATTGTAAAACTAAGCATGGATCCTTGTTATTCACTCCAAAATGAAGCTTTGGTGAGGTTTTTGAAACTTTTCATGTTCCAAACCCTAAACCTCTTGTCTTCACCCTCGAACTTGTACCCCAGTGTTTGAGATATCACATTAGATACATGGTTTTTTTGTTGAACAGTATGTAGACCATGTTTATCAACTAGAATCGGTAGTATATGACATAAGAAGTCTATGTGAGAAGGTTTTCCTTTTTTTTGATTTTTTTTGAATTTTTTATGCTCATTTCAAGTTTGGTCAAAGCCTAATTTTGACCAGCTAACCCTATTCTTCTAGAAGGAAACCGGACCGATCCGTGGGTTGCTCTGTGGACCGTTCACTGCGGTAACGTCAGCCGTCCGATCTAGCCTTCTAGAAGGTTTTGGGGCCGATCCGTGGACACCCTCGTTCTTCAAGATGATTGGTTCCTTTCTCCACGCGTACGGTGGGCTATAAGAACACTGAAATGTCCGTTGGTCCGTTGGGCTGTCCCGCGTGTCTAGGCCTGCGATGCATGCGCCATGCAGGCGCCACGCCAACGGCCCTTTCCACGTACCTCACTCGCCGATGCCTTTTAATGCATCGACGCAACGTCTCAGCGTTGCCATCGTCTCAGCTCTCGCAGCGATGCATCGGCATCAGTTTTGCCATCGTCAATACGCTTAATTATTTTTGGAAGATGGCTAGCCACGAGTTAATTCATTAGGAACCCGAATTATGAGCCAACCTCTTTATAAGGGGCCTCTCTTCCTCTCCCACACACCAAACGAGCGAGCCTCTCTTCCTCTCCCTCTCCAAAGCACCACGCACCCAAGCGAGCCTCTCTGCCTCTCCGAAGATGCAGTACACGGGACCGACCTTCCGCTGTCCGTGCACCAGGCCGGAGCTACTCTATCCGGCGGACGTCCTCGTCGAGAACACGCTCCGTGTGTGGGCAAAGTCGAGGTGGAGGACCGAGGTCGAGCTCACTCGAGACTTCCTCGACGAGGCCTTCTCCCACCTCCCACCGGGCTCGCCCGTCATGTACTACGTCAACGAGTCTCGTGAAGGCGTCGCCCTCAAGCTGCTCACGGTCACCTTCGCCAACCGATTTGACGCGTACGCCCTCCTCGGTGAGGTCTTCTGGTGCGGCTGCGAGTCAATCTTCTTCACCACCTACAATGTCTTCACCGATTGCGACGCCATCTTCTTCTCCGGGAAACCTATGCACTGCCTCCCGTACTACAAGTGAAGACGCTGGTGGGTGGTGCGGCGCAGGTGCTACGGCTGGTGGTGCGGCCAAGATGTGTTCTCGTCAAGCTCGTCATGTTTTTTTAGCTTTACGTTTTCATTTTCTATGTGGTTCCGTGTTGAATCGTGTCAAGTCGTGTGTCAGTCAACTTATCTATCTAGGGTACCCATCTATCTATCTATCTAGGGTACCCATCTATCTATCTAAGTTATTTCCGTGTAATGATGGAACTAAGCATCTTATGTATCGAATTTATCTAAGTTATTTGCGTGATGATCTGGCTACCAATATTTGCATCTCATATATCTTAGTTTTCTATGATTTCGATGTAATATATCAAGGGTGTATGAATCAAATCATAAACATGGATCCAAGTATGAACTTTGATGTAATATAAGTAGGGTACCCATATAAGTATGAAACAAAAAATCACAAACACGCAATGCTTGAAATCAGATAAATGCACCATTTTTCCCTCGCAAAAATAGAAAGATGCACCCTTTTTTGTTTGATTATTTTTTCAACCTAAACCACAAACACGTAATGCTTCAAATAACAAAGACATACCCTTTTTTTGGTTAAGCAGCGTACATAAACACAAAGAACAAACATATATGTCCTTACATCATAAACCAAGTCACGAACTAGAACTAACTATAGCTAGATTTCTTCCTTTCGCTTTTCAATATCTTTCCATCCGCCCCACCGGTTACCAGAGCAATCCTTCACGCTACCAAACAAAGCGGTCTTGGGTTCGAGTCCCAGCCGCACCCTTTTTTGTTTGTTCATTTTTCACCATTTTTTTAAACACCCTTCTCATCTGCCCAAAGCCAAATCTTGTGGGTCCCACGTGAAACGGCCAGCAACGGTCCTCTTTTCAAACGCGTCTCCGCCTGGTCCCACCTGAAACAGCCGAGTCAAGGACGTTTGACTTGAATGAAACGGTAGACTCACGGAACGAGTCGTTGCACACATACTAGTGGCAAAACTGAGAATCATTCTGCTCTAGTGGCAAAACTGAGTGTTGCGCGGGCTATGGTGGCAAACGAATAATTAACCCTAGTTCCATCGTATACGATTAGTCGATAACGAGCATTAATTACAAGAAAATTCTATCCGGGACACCGGGTCCGTCTAGTCCTTGGCTAGTTCGTAGTAGTATTGAGAACAAGCAAGTGCGTGTGCACTTGCCCTATGCGAGAGCACTCCACGATAGCCACCTCCCGCTCACAAGTTGGGTGATCGGCATGCTTCTGTGATTTTTATTGGTCCAGGTGTTGAGCAATAATAGCATACAGAGAGATGGAGCCTGCCCAGTTAACACCGCCCCCATGTAGCACCTCTCCTCTCACGCAACCTCTCTCTTCAGTCCACGCCACCATCCTCTCCCCGGCTCCACTCCACCTCCCGAGGGCACGCCGCCGCCGCTCCATCGCCTCCTGGCGCAGCGGTTACCCCGTCGTCTCTCCTCAGGTGGCTCCTCTTCCTATCTCCTCTAACTACTCCATCGATCCCCACCTCTGCACCCTCTATCCAGGCTTCACGAGAGCTTTCTTGCCCCCATCCAACTAGGTTGTAGCGACCGAGAAAGACGGTGAGGGGTCGAGGCCATTGGTGCTGGACCTCCTGGAGGCGTCACCGACGGGCCAGAGGCCTCCGGCTGATGGGGAGGAGAATACCTCCGCCGGGGTGGGGGCAAACCCTAGCGCGGTAGGTAATCATCTCCTCATCTTATTCTTTATTTACTTCCTAATGGCCATGAATTTTTTTTTTAGTTTGGTCGAGTTTGTGGTTCCTCCCAACTGTTTGATCCAAAATTAATTGACTACCCTAATTTCTATTCTTTATGTTCTTTTCAAATTTACTCATGTGGTAGAGCAACTCAATTTGGGAGAAGATTCTGTGAATAGATTTAATGCGGAAACAATGTCTTCATTACTCTCCTTGGTAACTTTTTCACAGATCCATGTGCTGAAGCGTTTGTGGTGGTGAGATTAATTATGGGCTTTGAGTATCAACAATGAATGTTATTAAACTTCATGTTCAGCAATTCTGATCAGAGCAGGTATGTGTGCATCATTTTTCTTGTATTACTTGCAGTTATAAATATTCGGCAAGTGCTCGGCTCAGCTACTTATGTGCTCAATATATTACTCTCCTTTTTGTAGAAACACAAAGCTGATTGTTCCAATGTTATATTTATTAGAAGTAATAATAGCGGCAGCGGAATGCCTTTTTTCTACCACTGATTGGTGACATAATCGATTCATATAATTAAAACACAGATAACTATTCTGCTGGTTTCCATTTTTTTTCTTGTGTCCATATTGTAATATGTTCATTTGGAACTGCATGATACACATGAATTTGCTCATATCACCTTTTCATTCTTCTCTCCTCAAACTTCTTCATTGTTGTGGTTTATGTTGCTCTGAATATTGCTTTACCAGATAATATTTTCGCTCATCCCTAGAGCCTTCACATGTGATAGGTGGTTTATGAGATTGCAATCAATCTGATATACACTTGCGTTTGAACAGGACCTTTTCATGAATGAAACTGTCATCGGTAATCTGAGGAAGCTAACTAAGGTAAGCTTCAGTGCTTCTTTTCCAGAGATTTTTCATATTAGGTTCAGGCCATGCCTCACATATTTAATTTGTATTTCGTTTAACGATATCTCATTCTTTATAGCAGTACAAGCATAGTGTAGTAGTTCTATTTTAATCGCCTGATTACATTTAGATGAAGTCTAATCCTGGAGAGTAAGCTGGTTGTATTGGCACTATTTGGCTACACTGATCAACCTCATGTTGTGCATTTTCTGTAGTGTTAGTGTAGCTCTCCTCATGTAACCTGTTGTGGTGTTTTTTCTGTTTCAGCTCTACCTGTTTATGAGATACCCTTTCTAGCTCACTTTCTTCCTGATAAAGTTGCCTGTGAGGCCCTTCAAGTGCTATCATAATGGCATGAGTTATCTATCAGATTGTAGGGTCATCTGCTATTAAGAGGTTAAATGGAACTAGGATGCAGTACTTGGAATCTTGGATACACTCTAGAAGGTAAAAAACTAAAATCCTTGGTCCATGTATTTTCTTTATGATTACTTGCAACAATGAGATGTGTAGTCTTAAGTTTTTTTCACTGGGTTCAGATAAAAAAGAAGGCCCCGTGTTAATTAGAAAATAGGGAAGACGTGGGATATCAAGGAGGAAGGCTACTGTTGTGGTGGCTCGGCCTGTCATGGACAAAGTGTGCCCCTCTTCCCACCCAGTTGTTTATGATTCAGGTACATCTGATGTTACCCTCTAATTATTTTGGTTTAGGTGTAATTTTGAGGAAGAAGATGAAGTTCGATGTTCCAGGTTCCATGTGAATACTCGAATACCAAACATAAGCTGATATTGGGTTGTAATTTCCAGGTCTACTCTTGTTGATATTCACTCCTGCTTTTCTTTGATGATTTGCTTATGCTTCATGTCCTCTGTTGGAAACACAATGCGACGCCTCGCTGGTTAATGGTGATTGGTGAATGCAGTCCTAGCATAGTACACATGATTTTATTGTTATTAGCATTGTTTTGCTTGCAGTCAAGAGTTTCCAGCCTTTAGGTATATATATGTATGACTATACATACAGTTGTTCAAGTATTCTTTAATTGAATACGTGTGCTGCCTCGTTTGCAGTTTACTTACCGGTTATCCTTCCGTGATGTTTTCGCTCAATACAAACAGAGAAAACTTTATCCTCACTGCTACCAACCCTCGGCGAGATGTTCTTTTCATCTAATATTTCTATATGGTTATGAGCATGTTAGTACGTTCTTCCGCAGTTCCTCTTCCTCTATAGTCTGTTGTTGCGCCTGGTGCACTCTGCTCCTACAGAACTGCAGGTTAGTCTCCGGTTCCGCCTCTGTGCCGAATCTTGGTCCTGCCGTTTTGAAGCTACTTGTCCACCAGATCCTTCACGGGATGCGGCCTTAAGTAAGGTCTGTGCTGCAGGAAGTGGTAGGTAGGAGCACGTGGTGAGGACATGCTAGCAGCTCTTTCTATATGTCTCTCTCTCTCTGTGGATTCGTTCATATGGTGCTGATCTTGTTTCCATGGCAGTGATGACATATTTATTATATCATTTCATCCTTACAATTTCTTTTTTACAATTTTTCATCCACAACATACATGATCCCCTCTCCTCCGCCGGCAATAAACTTCACAAGTCACATCTACTTTGCTAGCATACATTTCTCCTCTTTTACTGTCTATTCTTCTATGATGATGTTAGTGAATGAAGTGCTCGATTTTGCAAATATTTGATTTTAATGATGGCATTAGATTGGCTCCTTACTGAATGAGAAAGTGTTCCTTAGTTCTGTTGTTACACATCTAATAGCTCCTTACTGTATTGAAAAGAGGTAGATTGCAACTTCTCATGTCCAAGATGAAAGTTGAAGTTGTTGTGGAGATTGATAAATTATTGAGTATTCTAGATTTTGAAATTATCCGAGAATCTTTTGTAACCTGAATACGTGTTAGAACAAAGTTCTGTACTTCAGAGTAGGAGAAACACATCAATTTATCAACACTAGCTGAATACGTTTTAGTTAGTTGGTTCTTTCTTTTATTTTGCTTCATGTTTGTTCTGGTCTACGGAGTAGCTTCCAAAAGATATATCATGTTTAGATCATACCAAGGGGTTGGTTTGTTGCTCATTTTCCATACCTTAGGTGTGTATTGCCTTTCCTATCAGTTCTCAGTGCTACAAACTGACGTGTAGTAGTATTGTTAGTAGATACTCTGCCTTAGTACAAGTAATCGTGTCTTTGTTAAACTTGCGGCACCAAGAAAAGTACTTAAATACAAAGTGTTATGATTCAATTTGTTTCCCGTGAACCTCTTGATCTTTTCTATTTTGCAGGGTTCTTAATTGTGTTGGACCACATGAGAATTTCCGATATGGATACAATTCCTTAATTTAATGGCATGTGGTAAGTGGATATATTTAGAAATGAGCTTGCCATGGACCAGCTATCCCACAACAGGTTGTGCACCGTAAGTTGTTGCTGATGTTCGGTGAGCCAGGGTCTTTCTGCCATGTCAACAAGGAAACATGAGCTTCTGTTCAATTATATTTGAGTGCTCACACTTCTTGCTGGTGACTTCATATATGAGCCTACAACTATATGTGCGGACTTGAAAATGACCCGCTGGGATGCAAGTCTATGTCACCAGGTGGTTCTTTTAAACTATTTGTAAGAGCCCTCCTGGGCCCCTCCAAGTTCCCATTAGAAGTCGCGAGAAGATAACGACAAATCCGTGAATCATCTCAAAGGTCTCCATTGATATGGCTATGATAAGAATGGTTCTAAGGTATGGTGAGCAGAAGCAAATTGACACCGTCGAAGTGTGTGTCGTGTGCCTAGCTCAGGTTTTGCAATGCACTTGAGAAAACGAGGAAGGCTGATTCTCTGTTTTTTTGTTTTGTTTTTCCATTGTCGCTTAGGAATTAGTATAGAGGGGAACAATATTTACCTATCAGAAAACAATTTTTTGATGCTACCTCTTCGTTTTGCATCCTGTTGTAAGTTTGATCATAAGCTGGGTTACATCAATGCATTATTCTGTCATAAAGTGTATAAGCTAACCTGATACAGACTAGATTTTGTATTACGCATTATTCTGTCATAAAGTGTATAAGCTAACCTGATACAGACTAGATTTTGTATTACAACAGAAATCTTGTGGCTCTGAACAAAAGATACACTGAACAAAATTATGTATTACAGGTTAACTTTGCGTGCCAACTTTTATTATAACTACTGGAACGTACCCACCTATATCTTGTGCGGTGATTTTTATAGCTGTCTTCTTATTTGTCTTGCTCTGTTGTGTCATTTGGCTGCTGAATGCCTGAGTATTTAGGAGTACAGTTTTACTAGGAGACCATTAGGCAGTGTATTTTCCTGTGCACCGCCATAGTGCCTCTGCCTCTTGCACGTCAAGATGAACTTAATGCAGCTGCTAGGGACTCCTAAGGGTTGTGATTAGCGTGCACATGACCGGTGAGGAGGCGCCCCAAGGGGCGCCCCAACCACTAG
>NW_025901456.1:0-30599 GCF_022539505.1 Lolium rigidum
ATTTGAAAAATTGATGTTAATATTAAAGAAGATCTGTTTCCAAGAAATAACGAATTGCCCGTCGGTACATATGAAGCAAAGAAGCTTGTCCGCCCTCTAGGATTAGATGTGCAGAAGATACATGCATGCATTAATGACTGTATCCTCTACCGCGGTGAGAAGTACGAGAATTTGAATAAATGCCCGATATGTGGTGCATTGCGGTATAAGATCAGAAAAGATGACCCTGGTGATGTTGAGGGTGAGCCACCCAGGAAGAGGGTTCCTGCGAAGGTGATGTGGTATGCTCCCATAATACCACGGTTGAAACGTTTGTTCAGAAACAAAGAGCATGCCAAGTTGTTGCGATGGCACATGGAAGAACGTAAGGAAGACGCGATGTTGAGGCACCCCGCTGATGGTCGGCAGTGGAGAAACATCGGGAGAGAGTTCCCGGATTTTGCAGGTGAGGCAAGGAACTTATACTTTGGTCTAAGTACAGATGGCATGAATCCTTTTGGGGAGCAGAGCTGCAGTCACGGCACCTGGCCCGTGACTCTATGTATCTACAACCTTCCTCCTTGGTTGTGCATGAAGCGGAAGTTCATTATGATGCCAGTGCTTATCCAAGGCCCAAAGCAACCGGGCAACGACATTGATGTGTACCTAAGGCCATTAGTCGATGAACTTTTGGAGTTGTGGGCCAAACCAGGTGTACGTGTGTGGGATGAGCACACCGAGCAAGAATTTGACCTACGAGCGTTGCTATTCGTAACCATCAATGATTGGCCTGCTCTTAGTAACATTTCAGGACAGACGAACAAAGGATACAATGCATGCACACACTATTTAGATGAGACTGAAAGTAAATATTTGGGAAAAAGCAGAAAAGTTGTGTACCCGTTCAATCGTCGTTTTCTTCCGCGGAAGCATCCCTTAAGGAAAAAAGGCAAGCATTTCGATGGCGAGGCTGACCGCCGTCCGAAGCCTGTCCCCCGTAGTGGTGCTGATATATTTGACATGGTCAAGGATTTAAATGTTATCTTTGGAAAGGGTCCAGGCAGTCGAACTGTTCCGAAAGACGATGACGGACACACGCCCATGTGGAAGAAGAAATCTATTTTTTGGGAGCTAGAATATTGGAAAGTCCTGGAAGTACGCTCTGCAATCGACGTGATGCACCTGACCAAGAATCTTTGTGTGAATATTCTAGGTTTTTTGGGCGTGTATGGAAAGACAAAAGATACACCAGAAGCACGGGAGGACCAGGAAAGTCATAAAGGACAAAACGGCAATCATCCAGGGCAGTTTGTAGGGCCTGCCAGCTAAGCTCTTACCAAACAAGAGAAGGAGATCTTTTTTGAAGCCCTATTCAGTATCAAGGTTCCGTCTGGTTTCTCGTCGAATATAAAGGGAATAGTAAATATGAAGGAGAAAAAATTCCAGAACCCTGAAGTCCCATGACCGCCACGTGCTTATGACACAATTGCTTCCGGTTGCATTGAGGGGACTTCTACCGGAAAATGTTCGACTAGCCATTGTGAAGATATGTGCATTCCTCAACGCAATTTCTCGGAAGGTAATGGATCCGAAACTTTGTCGGGATTACGGGAAGATGTGGTCGAATGTCTTGTCGGCTTCGAGTTGTTGTTCCCACCATCCTTCTTCAATATTATGACGCACCTCCTCGTTCACCTAGTTGAAGAGATTAGAATTCTCGGTCCTGTATTTCTACACAATATGTTCCCCTTCGAGAGGTTCATGGGAGTCTTAAAGAAATATGTTCATAACCGAGCTAGGCCGGAAGGAAGTATCTCAAAGGGCTACGGAAATGAGGAGGTCATTGAGTTTTGCATTGACTTTCTTCCTGACCTTAAGCCGATTGGTGTTCCTGAATCTCGGTATGAGGGGAGGCTGACTGGAAAAGGCACACTAGGAAGGATAGCAACGGTGTGCAGGGACAAGATTTCTTTCAATCAAGCACACTACACAGTTCTATACAATTCCAGCTTGGTGGCTCCGTACATCGAGAAACACAAGAATGTTTTACGAGAAATAAACCCGGGCCAGCCCGAGTCCTTGATTACACGTCAACACATGAATACCTTCGGCCGTTGGTTGCAAAGACATCTCATTAATGACCCATCTCGTTGTGGAGCAGCTGTTCTTGTTGGCCGAGTTACCATCTTCAAACATATGTACATTCCAAGGGTACGAGATCAATGGGAATACATTTTACACGATCGACCAAGATAAAAAGAGCACCAACCAAAACAGCGGTGTCCGCTTCGATGCAAAAGATGAGAATGGGCAAACCACCACATATTATGGATACATAGAGGAGATATGGGAACTTGACTATGGTCCCACTTTTAAGGTCCCTTTGTTTCGGTGCAAATGGGTGAAGCTCAACGGTATACAGGTAGACGATAAGTACGGTATGACAACAGTGGATCCCAACAATCTTGCGTACATGGACGAGCCATTCGTCCTAGCCAGCGAGGTGGCTCAAGTTTTCTATGTGAAGGACATGTCTAGCAAATCAAGAAAAAGAAATCAACAAAAGAATACATCAACCGAGGAGCCAAAGCGCCACATAGTTCTTTCGGGGAAAAGAAATATCGTGGGAGTGGATGACAAGACGAGACATGTCGAAGATTATAATAAGTTTAAAGAAATTCCGCCCTTCACGGTGAAAATTGACCCAAGCATATTGCTAAATGATGAAGATTCTCCATGGCTACGGCGTAGAAGATCACATCAGTAGAT
Organism: Lolium rigidum; assembly: GCF_022539505.1. Taxonomy (NCBI): domain Eukaryota; kingdom Viridiplantae; phylum Streptophyta; class Magnoliopsida; order Poales; family Poaceae; genus Lolium; species Lolium rigidum. The sequence goes on from NW_025901456.1 coordinate 2,749, forward strand.
GGCGATGTAATAATGTATTCTTCACAATCTCTACATTTATGTAATAATGAGAACCATTTCGCCAACACTGTTAGAGGAGATGGAGTCTTTCACGGGCTTGCAGGGAAATTTTTCTGATGAGCAGCTTCCGAAGATGTCGTAGGGTGTGTGCACCAACGACATCTTCGAGAAGCTGCGCCACGGGAGATTTCCCAACCCTTTCCTTCATGCATGGGAATGAAACTCTGCTTGGCTTGTTGATCTGTTTGGCAAGGCGTATCGATGCTCCTTTTATAGGCACGGCACCGCTTCTACTTTGTCTTGTTCCTTCGACGGGAAGTCGTGCGCTACATGCTTTATCTCATCGAGCAGTGCGTCCACCCGCGCGTCCTCCCACCAACCGTGACAAAAGGTTACCCGCACATCATCCTTATCCTGCCGACACCTTTAGTCCCGGTTGCACCCACCAACCGTGACAAAAGGTTACCCGCACATCCTTATCCTGCCGACAGCTTTAGTCCCGGTTGCACCCACCAGCCGTGACAAAAGGTTACCCGCACATCATCCTTATCCTGCCGACACCTTTAGTCCCGGTTGCACCCACCAACCGTGACAAAAGGTTACCCGCACATCCTTATCCTGCCGACAGCTTTAGTCCCGGTTGCACCCACCAGCCGTGACAAAAGGTTACCCGCACGTCAGCCCCCCAGATAAGTCCCTCCTAGATACGCCTCCCCCAGTCTGTTGTCCCGGTTTCAGCCTCCACCCGGGATGAAAGTTTCGCGCGCCACTGCGTTCCCGCCTATTTTCTTCCCGCGTTCCCGCCTCCGTCTTCCCGCCATTTTTCCACTATATATATGTAGGCTTGACCTCCATTTACATATCACATCTAGACTCATATCTGCAAACCTTATCATTCTCTCCCATGGCTTCCATCGTATGTCTAACACCCCGGGAGGCGGAGGCGCTTGCGCCTCGAACTACCCCTGCCCGCCAGGGTACCGCGTCCCGACCGGCTGGTTGCTGAGTGTCGGAGGCGTACCGGTGCCTCCTATCCCTCTAGGTGTGGCACGCGAGATGGCCATCACGAACCACTACTATTTCGAGCTCACGTCTGAGCAACGGAGGAATCCCCAGTGGCATCCCGACTACAGCCCGACTTGGGACAACTTCTTCATCAATCGGCGTGAGAGGGCGGTTGCCAGGTACGAGTAGGATGGCCCGCCTCCTTCGAACTTCAACGAGGCCGGCCGTCGGATGTGGTGGCGCGGCCGGACTCTCCAGAGCGTCATGGCCTATCGTGGCCCCCGCCTGCGCTACCCTCAATCGCAGCCCACGCGTGCTCACCCGCCGAGGTTCGACAACCGCGACCCCGATGCTAGCGACGATGACGTCGGCGACTATGATGACTATAGTGGCGACTATTATAGGGCTAGGCAGGACTATGATTGAATGGCTCCAACATTCGAATCTGGCCATGTATCTTAATTTTCAGTTGAGCTCTGTACTTTAATTTCAGTTCAATCGTAATAAATTTCGTGTCAACCACTTTATTGAACAAAAACAACCGTCAACGACCTTATAAACTAAATTTAAACTAATAGAACCGACAACGACTTTATTGAAATTACAATAAAATAGATAAATTACTAGTCTAGTCTCTACTCGTCGTCGGAGGTTGTCTCCGTCCAAATGTCATCCCACCGAGGGTCGTTTTCGGTCCAAGTTGTATTCGGGTTCTCGAGCTCGAAGGCGGCGACGGCCCGACGGTGCCACCTGTCGGACCTGCGTTGTGCCCTAAGGTTAGCAAAGAACGCGTCGGTGTTGTCGACATCGTTTGGGAACTGCGCCCTCCACTGGCGCATCAACTGCTCGTCGCGCTCGGCGATGGCGATCCTGCGCTGCACCTGGCGGTGCCGGCGTCGGTCCTCGTCGTCGACGAGACACGGCGGTGGCGCGAGGAACTCCGCCTCCTCTAGCGATTCAACATCCGGGAAGTTCATGTCGCGCCCTGGCCGCCGAAAGCGCCACGCCGCCGCGTCGTAAGCGCGCGCCGCCAGCTCCGACGTGTTGTACGTGCCGAGGGTGAGGCGGAAGCCACCGGCGCGTATCTCGGCGGTGAACCTACCGCTCAGACGCACTCGAACGCCACGAAAACCGGACGCCCCTCGACGACGTGGAGGCATCCCGGAGATGAATGAGCGGAGGAGGCGGTGGCGACGTGTGGTTGCGCCTGCACTCGTCGCTCTATATAGCGCACGCGGGGCATGGCACGTGTAAGCCACGGCTACACACGTCGCACGCCGGCGTCGGCGGGGCGAGGCACGTGGAAGCGGTGGCTACACGTCGCACCACGGCGTCGACGGGACGCGACACGTGGAAGCGGTGGTGACACGTCGCACGACGGCGTCGACGGGACGCGACACGTGGCACGGGGACGCGACACGTGTGGCACGGCGGTGCTGCAAAGGGGTGAAACATACAGGACTATCAATGTTTCATATGATGCGAGATGCAAATAGGTATATGGATGTCATATTCATGTTCATTAGCTTTTTCTGATCAATATTCATATATAAAACATTTGTATTTGAGTTACCATTCAAAAGTTATTGAAATAATAGTTTTATTAATTTAAAATAGAAAAAAGAAAAGGGGTGAAGAGGGTAGATGAGCTGATCCGTGGCGCAGCCCATCCAACGGCTCTAGGCCGTTGGATTCAAACAGCCAGAGCCGTTGGATGGGCTGTGCCACGGATCAGCCCAAAGGCCTTTTGTCGCGGGTGGTGGCTCGACCCGCGACAAAAGAACCCCCTTTTGTCGCGGGTGGTGGCACGACCCGCGACAAAAGGGGGGTCTTTTGTCGCGGGTCATGCCACCACCCGCGACAAAAGGGGGGTGGGTATAAAAGGCTGGTCGTCGCGGGAGGAGCCACCACCCGCGACACTACTGGAGGCCAAACCCTAGACGAAGCGCCGCCAGGCTGCCCAAATTCACGCCGCCGCCGCCGTCTTCCTCGCCTCCGGCCGCCGCCCTCTGCGCCGCCCCCGCCTCTGCCTCTCGGGCCGCCGCCGCGCTCCTCTGCCTCTCGGGCCGCCGCCGCGCTCCTCTGCCTCTCGGGCCGCGCCGCGCCTCTGCCTCTCGCGCCGCGCCTCGGCCGCCGCCATCGTCTTCCTCGCCTCGGCCGCCGCCGCCGACAACTTCTACGCGCCGCCGCGCCTCGGGCCGCCGCCTCGCCCAAGGTAGCATCCTGGCACCGTACGGCCGCCGCCGATCGAGCTTTTTTTTTAGTTTTTTAATTTCTTTAATTGTTTTAGTTTTTTAATTTTTGTAATTGTTTTAGTTTTTTAGTTTCTGTAATTGTTTTAGTTTTTAGGTTTAGTTAGTTAATTAGTTAATGTATTTAGTAGTTAGTTTTTAGGTTTAGTTAGTTAATTAGTTAATGTTTTAGTTGTTTTAGTTTTTACTAGTAAAGTTGCACGTGCCACGCACGTATATATCAGCAAATAATTGGACAAGTCAAATATTATCATTACAAAATCGAAAATTTCAAAACATAACAAAATGACCATACTTATATATAAATTTTGCACTTGCATTGCATTTATCGACCAATGAACAAAATTTTATCATAAATATATATATTATTCAGTTTCATGCTAATATTGATGTCGACAAATATCACTCTGTGCAACAAATATGCAAACACATATTTCAAGCACATATCGAACAATGATACAAGACATGAAAAAACCTGGTTGCTATCAACAAAGATCACACATGGTACTGCATAAAGTTTACAATATTATCACACCTCTAAGAAGGCAGCATCTTAACAAAATCGTCCAGGGAGGCTTTCCAGGTTTTCTTTGGCATTGGTTCAGTATGAGTTTGTTTCTGAAAAGAATAAATTTCTATTTATCGGGATGTCTTTCCACTGGTTGGCATATCTATTGACAGTATATTGGAACTTACTGCCGGCATATGCTATTTGTACATGTTTCATCCATGCCATCAACTTCACTGGAGAGAAATAGTCTTCAGTTCATTGTCTTCTGACAATAAAAATATTTTCAGTGGCATTTTCAAAGCCATTTGGCAGTTCAATAATTTCAGCCGAACCTCTTCCAACAGTAGAGTACGCCATCTTTGTTTCGCCTGCTTGCACTTCAAGAACAAGTGATGGGTCAGAAATTGGTATTGGGGTCAGAAAATCTATGGATTAATATGTGGTTACAGTGGCAAAAATAGGTTATTTGTAAGTGGTGTCATCCAGTTCAACTTATAATGTCAGGAGTCCTGCACAATCATATATCTGTGGCACCTCATAAATATATCGGATGCCATCCGCTTGCCTCACGCTCGCACGCTGTCCACATCAGAATGACACATGTAAGGTATATGGAACCCAAAGTACCAAGATCCTCTTACTGAACCCACCATCGGAAGTCTAAAAAAATCTATGAAGGCATGACATTTGTTACGGTAATTAGCTATAAGCTACCAGACTATGAATGAACTGATGTTAAATACCACATAAACTTGAAACCAGTAAATCCAATGATGCTAGTAAAGATTATAACTACCTAACAACAAATAACAGAAATGTATGTCATTTATCCAAATAGTAGTTCTCAGTTACAAGGAGTCAGCCAAGCACCAATAGTTGTTCCGTTTCATATTCTTCCTCAAACCACACTACAAAAGTCAAGAAATAAGTACTGTATTTGGTATTTTACCTGCACGCACCTCTCAGAAATAAGCATTGGTATATATTAATTAACCTAAACCAGCAAGCCATGTTGCAATCTGAGAGAAGACACATATGAGTAGTGGACAGAAGCTAAACTTTTCGAATGTAGATAAGTGGAAAGTATTCAATGCTGGTTTAGAGAACAATGATGTGAACTACGTATGTGAGTAGTCAAATCAAAGCTAGTTGTTTCAATACATACCTTAGTACTGATAGAACTATGCTAGCTGTAACAAGCATGCATACAAAATTATCATCTTACATATCGCATGGATTTGAAAACCTCACAAATTCCAATAACTTATGTTCTGAATAATAATACTATTTCTGTAATATTCGAACAGAAATGCATCTTACATATCGTACAGATTTTTGTTAGGAAAGAAATGAATTGATTTTTAACTAAAACATGCATCTCCATTCTGGAATCATAGTGAGCTGCTGAGGACATTTCATAAGAGCTATCCCTGATATATTATTACCACTAACTGATGATATGTCAGACCCGTGAAAATTGCCCCAAATTCATGCGCGCACAGAAACACACATTGAAGACATTTTCAATTTGGTTCAGATTAGGAAAAGCAGCAATCGGGTTGAGACTCTACCTGGCGAGGAAGCACTGGGCGGAGAGTCTCTCTGCCGGCGGGGACTTGCTCAGCTGCGGATGGAAGACGGGCAGGGCCACGCGACGATAGGGCGAGTCCGGCGGCGTGTAGGTGGTCATCGACGGCGTTCTCATTGACTCGTCCACGCGTGGACGGGCGGGTCTTCCGGCTACGATGGGGCGGATCGCGGACAGGCGACGCGAGTCTCTGCCGGAGGGGACTTGTTCAGCTGCGGATGGAAGTGGGGCGGGGTTGCGCGACGACGGGGTGAGGCCGGAGGCGTTTCGTGGTCGTCGATGGCGTGCTTGATGCGCCGCACACGCGATGGCGGGCAGGGCAGCCGGCGATGATGGGACGGACAGGTGACGGTTGGGCGCGAACGATGACGGGGACAATGCGTCGCAGAGCAGTGGCGCCGACGGCCGCAGCTGGCTACGGCGACGATGGGCAAGGCCGGCGACGGCGATGGCAACGAAGTCCACGGGCTCGCGCAGCGGCGGCATCGGGCAGGCTGCCAGGCTCCAGCGGCGCCGGGCTCGCGCGGCACCGACGACGGTGGACAGGGAAGCGCGACGGGCTCGTGTGTAGGGCGGCGATTTGGCAGGAAATCGTGGTGCAGCGCACGATAGCGACGGTTCCTGGAAAAAAGATGCTCCCTCTTTCCTCCGATCGTGCGCCGGTGCGGCCGTGCGGGGCGACGGACAATGGTCCACTGTTTCGTTTTCAATACTTTCTCACCGTAGGATTGGTGTTGTACGGCTTAGATTTCTTGGATCACCACCCTCTCTCCCTTTTAATAGTAGTGGTGATGTAATTAGTAGTTAGTTTAATAGTTAATTTGTTAGTTACTTTTTTAGTTTTTTAGTATATGTATTTAGTTAGTTATTTAGTGTATTTAGTTATAGTACATAGCCCTAGCGGACGACTCCCTCTCGCGAACACCCCCGACGCCGACACCGGCCCTCTCCTCTCCCTCTCGCGCAATCGCCCTCGTCCCGTGCTCCCTCTCCCTCTCGCGATCACTCGACGCCGCAACTCCCCTCTCTCTCCCTCTCCTCTACCTCTCGCGAACACCCGAGCCTCTCGCAAACACGCGTCGCCGACACCCTCTCCCTCTCGCAAACACGCGTCGCCGACACCGAGCCTCTCGCAAACACGCGTCGCCGACACCCTCTCCCTCTCGCAAACGCGCGTCGCCGACACCCTCTCCCTCTCGCAAACACGCGTCGCCGACACCATCTCCCTCTCGCAAACACGCGTCGCCATTAGGGTTAGGGTTTGGTTAGGGTTAGACCATGTACTTATCGATTTAATTTTTTGCAGAAACAATGGATCCATTCGAAATCCGTCGTGACTTGGAACAGGAATACTTTTTCGAGAACATAATCTGCGATGGTCCAGAAGCCGACGGCTCCGGAGCTGGAGAAGACCGCGGCTCCGGTGATAAAGAAACCGACGGCTCCGGAGCTGGAGAAGACCGCGGCTCCGGTGATGGAGAAGCCGAGGACTTCGGTGATGGAGAAGCCGACGGCTCCGGTGATGGAGAAGCCGACGGCTCCGGTAATGACGAGGTATACGATCAGTTGAGGCATTAATTGAATTCTATATGTACATATGTATATAAATTAACTGATTTTTATTCTCTTAGGCCTCCGAAGATAAGTTGGAGAAACGAGGCCCGGCAAAGAGACTGGGCAAAAAAGACCACTTCAACATTGAAGCTATATCACCGGAAGGCCAACCTGTGGCACCCGCGAGTGTCGAGTGACATTTAAGAATCAGTGCGGAGTTGTGGTTAGAGATCATATCCCGATCACTCGTTAGAGAATGGAACAAGACCAAGAATGTGTCCGAAGATCAGGTTGCGGATAGGTACAAGAACACACTTTTTGACGACCTCATGTCACATTTCACTTTGCCAAATTTGGGATCGGACTCGAGAATGCCAAGCGAGGGCGCTAGTGAAGAAATGGGCTCTTAAGAAGATGGGGGAACTTTTCCGAGCGTATAAGAACCGGTTATGGAAAGCTTATAAGGCCGAGAAGAAGCCTCCAGTATTCGAAAACTACCTAGCGAAGCAGGAGCATAATTGGGAAGAATTTGTGAAGTACAAAGAATCAGAGGAGGCTGTGAACCTGTCCAAGAAAAACAAGAAGAATGCAAGCGAAAAGAAATATCACCATCATACGGGGCGAGGGAGCTACGAAGTAGCCATGCCTAAGTGGGATGCACAAGAGGCTGAGATGGAGCTGAATGGGATCACTCCAGAACCCACGCGAGAAGGATGGGACATTAGGGCTCGAAATTGGTTCCTCGCGCATGGTTGTGAGTATGACATGAAGACAGGGAACATTGTTGAAAGTGACAGCAGGGTTAGGGTACCCAGGGAAAAATGGATTGCCTTGACGACAGATATAAAGGCGGGAAAACTAAAGTTTGCTCCCGATAGAGAGAAAGACTTGCTGACACTTGTCCTCGGTAATCCTGAGAAGGGAGGACGTACAAGAGGCTTCGGCCCTAGTGTTCCGTGGTCGCTTGGGTTTCCGGCCGACGCGGAGACTTATAGAAGCCGAGCGAGAGCTAAACAACGCGAGCTGGAGGTGCGAGAATGACCGGATGGCCGAGTTCCAACGCCGACTTGACCAGCAGCAGCGGGAGATTCAGCAGCAGCAGCTGGAGATAAATGAACTAAAAGGACAGCGCCAGCCAGATAATACCGCTGGCATATCTCAGCGACGAGACAGCAGCGTGGCCGACTCGGAGGCCCCTCCTAAACGGATGATAGATGGTAGTCCTGGCGACCCCGTGGATGGAATCAAGGAGCAAACACCTTGTGATCTCCATGTGGTGTTCAGGAACATGTCTGTTAAGGTGGCGGTCGGCTATGTCTTACCTGCATTTGGACCTGAAGGTGAGCCGGCAACATGGCATGGCAATCAGATTCCAGCTGGCTATGCTCGTGTCGGGGTGGATTCAGTTGTACCGTCGTGGGAGACATTGGAGCTCGAAATCCCTGGAGGTGATGGGGGGCTTACACTCAGAGAGGTGCTGGGAGAAATCATTCTCTCGGGAAAAGAAGAACATCGAGGCTGCCGGGCTGGGTAGCCCCTAGTACCGGTCGTCCGAGCAGGTCACCATCACCTCCTCCGGGTGATCGCGAGGCCACCATCACCTCCTCCTACTGATCACATGTCGCCACCATCACCCCATGGTTACGACGTCGACCACGACATCCGTAGTCCATCTCCATCTCCAGCGCCGCCGCCTCCGCCCACTAAGACTCGGAATGCACCCAGCCGGAAGCGTTTTAAGAGTCCTGTCCGCAAGATGTCGCCCCTCCCAAAAGTACCAAAGGTTCCTCCCCCCCGTCCTTACGATCGTACTGCGAGAGGAAAATGAGGCCATTGTTGCGAAATACAATTATGATTTTTTTTCATAAGCCAAAACCTCCAGCGCCAGAGCCATACACCGAGAAGCAAATAGCATATGCTACTTCTTTTCTGAACACACCATCGCAATATGACTTACACGAGAAGAAGGATGACTATACACGCCACCTTGCGAGGGTAATTGATGACAAGGCGAATGAAAAGGCTAAGAAGAACAAGGATGACAAGGCTAAGAAGAAGGATATTGCTAGCACGAGCAAATCATCAGCTAGAAGTGCAGCCGAGAAGAAGTCAAGTTCAACAAGTGCACCCCTCAAGGCCAAGCAAACGACAAAAGGAAAAAAGAGAAAGGAAGTTCCCCTCCTCGGAGATCAGCCCAAACAATCGATTCCAGCACTCAAAGTGTTTAATGATCCCAAGGTGTACCAGGAACAGGGTGGTTTCGATATGGAAGAAGCTGCAAAGCTAGCGGCTGCCTGTGACGTTACCGTGGAGGAATTGATGTATGCAGCGAGATGCTGCACTACCCACTGCTGATATAGCTCCTAAATTTGTCTACGGGGCCGACTTGGTCAGCACAGAGCAGCTGCATAAACTGCCAACACATATGCGGAATTTCCATCAGTGGTACCTTGATGCATGCAAGGAGAACATAATGTACATCGTGGCGACTATACCATGGGAATATTACTACCGAAAGGAGGAGATCCATATTGAGATGAATGAACTCTGGCAGTTATTCAATTTAGAAGCCCTCGACAAATCTCTCATGAGTTGCTATTGCTTGTAAGTTGTTAACTACATATAAGTTCATTTTCATTCAGTTCATGTTCGTTTTCATTGCATATACTCATTATATCTTATATGTTCTCTATTATGCAGACTGAAGATCAGTGAATGCAAAAGTAATAATATTATCAATATTGGGTTTATTGACCCAGATAAAATACATGTTCAAACGGTAAAGCATAACGGCCAAGAAACGGGGGGAAACCTACTAAGGTTTTTGGGGGAGCAATATTTTTGTGATTCAATATTGTTTCCTTACAACTACGAGTGAGAGTCTTAATGATCTTTTATGCACATTCAATTTTTCTTACTCGATGTTAAGTGTAATTCCTGACGTATATACATAACATGTGCAGCTTCCACTGGATTCTACTAGACATTCAACCTGATAAGGGAATAGTTGAAGTAAGAGACCCACTGAGTAGAGGTGTGGACGGGTTCCGCGACTTGCAGAAGTTGGTCCAAGTGTAATTTCCTTCATCGCCGCGCTATATCTTTCGTGAGATATCAATTAATTATCCACTCATTCAATCATTCTTTTGCCTGGCAGGGCTTGGACCGCTTTCAAGAGACATCGTAAGGACGGTACCAGGCGGAGAAGCTAACATTTACTCCTGTACCGTGCCCTCGGCAGCCACAAGGGACGAATCTATGTGGATACTACGTTTGCGAGTCCATTCGCATGTTAACCACTGAGAAGCAGAACAAAAATAAATTCAACGTAAGCAATAACACTCACAACTTTATTTATTATCGTCAATATTTCGTTATCAAGATTGATATAGTCATACTCATCTCATTTTCGTATATAGGTCGACTACATGCGGGACAGACTCCAACCAAAGGAACACCTACTAGGAATTACGGAGGAACTGACGGGACTTTTGGTTAGAGAAGTACTAAACAACAAAGGCTTGTTTAGTCCAAATAGATGCTCTACCTCCAAATAGACGGTCGTTAGTACCGCTTGTCGATCGTGAGCTAAATGTATATATATATGTAAGGGGAATCTACATGTAAGGGGAATCGACTTTTGCTTCCAATATTTGTTTGATCGATCTATATATATATAATGAATGAACGTGTACCACTTCTAGTAGCGTACAAATATATCCATCTTTTATTTTCGAATGAAAAAATGAAATAACAGGCGGTCGGTGGCGGGGGAGGGGGGTGCTGCACCTCTCAAACCCTAAAGCAGCAGCGTTGTGCGCCCGCCACGTGCCCCCTGCGTGCCCCGCGGCTGCCACTCGGTGGACCTTATGTCGCGGGTCGTAAGCGACCCGCGACAAAAGGGGGACCTTTTGTCGCGCCTCCCTTGTCGCGGCTGGCCGCCCGCGACAAAAGGGTCATACGACCCGCGACATTAGGCCTGTTTTCCACTAGTGGACAATAAGGGATGGCAGTTTGTGCAGTCGTAGGCGAAGAGGAAGTATGACAGTATAAATCACATGTTTTTACATGCGATACACCCTGTTTTGGAAGATTACTCATGCTTGTTGCTCCAAAAAGCTAGAGTTTATTTTCTTCATCTCTTTGTGTTACCGTGTGACCTCAACGCACGGGCTGGAGCCAAGGTAGTAGAGCCCTAGCAGCACTCCAACCTGAACTTGGCGTCTTGGCCATCGATCGGAGAAAATCAAATTCGAATTGTTCTCCGCTACATCGTCCGCCTCTGAACCCTTCTTCCCGCGAGGACGATTTTGATCGCCTGTAACTGTTGAGGCACTAAAGACCGCGATGGGAAAATCCGGCCAAGCGTGGCCAAGAACTGTCGCCTGATGTCGCTGCATGGTCTGTTGGCTTTAAGTGCACTGCGGCCTAGGTAGCATCTAAACTTCCAACGGCGCGCGGTGGTAGTCCACGCCGGCTTGCGCGTAGTTCCTTTGTTCCGGAGGTGGCGATGCGAGGACGAACTGACCGTCGGTACTCATGTAAGGTTCTGCGAGGCGTCGGGCAGCAGCCGGAGAATGGTGCGGCAGGTTGGAGGCTCGGAGCAACTTACTGGCAAAAGTCGGTGGAACGGCGAGATGAAACGGACTCAGGGAACTCGGGAAAACAACGGAATCACGTCGACAGGATGGAGGGCTCGAGCCAGGATATCTGGTGGTGAACTGGTGATTCGTTCCAGCGATGTGGTCAGAACGGCGAGAGGATGGAGCACTCGAGCCAATATTGATCGTACTGCTTCGTTCCAGCGAGAAGAAATCATCGCAACGGGGAGACGGCGGGACTCACAGAGAGAGAGGGCGTAGGACCTGAGCCAGAATTGCTCATGTTGCTTAGTCGCTTGTATGTTTATAGGCGAGTTTGGCAGATCGAGTCCATGTACGAGTTGTACTCGGCTGCAACGGCGTGTGGCCGTGTGGGGATTATGTCTCCCTCCGTACTCTTTTAACGGGCCGGTCTCGGACAAAGTTCTTCACGATACAGGGACGGGGGAAGAGTGTGGGGACCCCGGACTAACTGTCTGTAATACCCTGTTATGTATACAGTTCACGATCTCATGATCAGTGCACCGTGAACACATAACCGAACTGATATCAAATTACACCATCCATTACAAAGCGGAAAAAGAAAATTACAATGAGGTCACATGAGCAATACATACATAATAGTCTTGAAGGGCCTAACTAAACATCAGAGTAGCAACATCACTTCAGCAGCGCAGTACCCAAGTCATCTACCATAACCCTACATGCAACTGACTGGGAAGACGTTCCTAGCTCGCATAGACGTCTTCAACTCCTTCTTCATCCGTCGTGTTCCTCCAAGTCTAGCCAAGTAAATAGCCAGGGACAAAGCCGTGAGTACATTGGAATTGTACTCGCAAATTATCACGAAGGTACTTTGCAAGGGTGCAAGATAACAAGTGCTAATCTGAGATGGCAAGAGGGAAGAGCTAATTTCTCTTGTGGAAATAGCATGTGAAAGAGAAATAGTTTCTCTTGTGGATATAACATGAGAAAGAGAAGTAGTTTCTCTTGTGGATATAGCATCCCAACATCGCAGTTGAAAGCGACACTAAGAAACTAGTAAGACATTTCTATGCCTTGTTTGAAGAAGACACTTCATATAGGTCCTATAGCATCTCTATATCTTTATTGAAGAAGATACTTCAAAAGATAGACTACGACATCTCTATATCTTTATTGAAGAAGAGTTCCTCTACACGAAACACTAGGAAGGGTTCACCCAAATTTTGTTCCTTTTTTCTCGACCATCTCCATATGGTCGGCACAAGCCTTCTCGTACCCTTCCGGTACATCCAACACACTCTCTTTCTTTGTAAAGCACTTTATAAAACAAAACTCGACACAGCTCGGCAACGGCCATCCCAACCGTCCATGACCGCGGACGCGGCTATTCGAATAGATTTGACTCTGCAGAGTTTGCACACTTTCCCCACAAGATCCACGAGTCTATCATGTGGGCATCATCCGTGCATATCAACTATGCCATCACAGAAACTCGGACATAGCCTTTCGCCTATTCGTCTTAGCACGGGATCCTACCCTGTGGAGTATGTACCTCCCCGGCACCGTGGCAGCTCACCTCACTTTGAGTGTGGCTCCACCGCCAAGCCAGGAGACCCATAGTGTCTTCCGGACGGGTAGCCCCGAAGGCATCTCGTTATACGATTGTCTCCACCTACGAATACAAAGAACCATGTGTCGTTTTTCTCAAAAACCCAAGTCACACACACTTTCCTCTTTCCAACCATCTTTGAAAAGATCCTTTCCTTTCATAAACCATATGCTTGGGTAAGATTGCCTCACCCAAGGTTTTCATAAACATTTACAACAAGGTAAACCTTGAGGGGTTCCCAACCTAAAGTTTCATGAGTTGAACTAATACAACACTATGGCCGAGATGAGGGTCATCACGCCATTGAGGGTATGAAAAAGAGGTATTTGAGTGGATCATACTTGCTTGAGCTAAGCATGTATTATGACAACATAAGAGTAAATATACTTTCAGATTTGTGGTGCTATCTAACCCAATCAATAGATAGGGATGAGAATTGACCAACACCAACACCATTTAGGGAATTAGGCATACTCATCACAATTTGAGAATACACCAAGATCATGGTATTGATACCTCTACACTAGAAGGTGGTGTAGTATGAATCTTGTCCCGAGGTGGAACATGTTCAAGCTAAAAATAGAAAACAAGTTGGATAGCAATGGCCATGATACCATACACCCAACCAATTACCAAGACCTTGACGAGATAAAACTACTAGAGGTACCATGCTTGCATCCAAGCATAGATGACAACAATATGTAGATCATCACACATAGAACCAAGATGCTATTGATAGCACAAGATGACATCCAAAGATACATCATATCAGAGATCAAAAGATGGCTTGCCTTGGTTGGCTCCTTTGTCCCTGGACTTCTTCAACTCCATCGAATAAGAATTCCAACAATATAAATAAATTCCTCGTCCGATTCCATTTCTTCTTCTTCTCCGGAGTTGTTCGCATCTATTGCCGGAAAATAGAAAAGGAACACAATCAACACATTGCACCAACAAAACAAACATGCAACAATCAGAGGCTAACCACTCAACCAAGGGCTAACATACTAAGGACTTAAAGATACCATGAAACAACTTTAAGAGTTTTAATTTAGAAAAGATTTATTCACCTAATAAGGGCATGAGAGCCTCACAAATTAGCAATTGCCTCTCTTGGTTATCACCAAGGCATAAGTCAATGTCCCTTGGTAGATAACACCACCAAGGAGACAAGTGCATTGGTTTTACATAAAAAGCATCCATCTTTTATTTTCAAACATTTTTGAAGAGGTAGAAATCATTTCTATCTTTTATTTTGTTAACAAAACCCTACACCAAAAATAGGAAGTAAACCATATACCAAAACATTTGAAATCTAAAGCAAAACAATAAAAACTTGGTTTAAGTCTCAGAGGGTTTTGTTTTGCCAGAAGGAAACATAGGTTGACCATTTTAAATAAAGAGGTGGTCAAAGATTTTAAATAAGCAAAAGTTTTGGTACAACATTTCATGTGACACATACTTAGCACAAATAGTAACCAAATAGTATGAACAGGGTATAATACTAATTATTCTAGATGGTCAGTACTAAAACAAGGCTAACAAAATTGGTTTTACTTAAAAAGGTTAATTTTTCAAATTTAGAAAATAACTTGAATCTAAATCATACATAGGGCAAGATACATATGCCAAAACTCGTAGAAAAATCCTAAAAATACAAGGCCAATGGCATTGGAAAGGTATTAAAATTTGTGAACTAATTCAATTGGTTTCACTGGATTTGGGTCTGTGGATCTCGAGTTATTCAAATTTGAAGTTCTCTGGTTTTAATCACCAAATTACAGGAATATCCAAATTTCAAAAGAATAAAAGAGGCGGGAGAACACAGGGCCGTGCGGGGTGGGAAGTGGGCCGGCCCAGGTGGTTTTTCCAGGTGGAGGGAGGGGGGAAAAAGAAAGGGAAAATAAAAGGGGAGAGGGAGGCCCCGAGGCGTGGCCCATTTGCATGGTCGCACAGGCCACGTCGGCCCATGCAGCACACGGGGGACGTCCTCCTTCCCTCGAGCATGCGTACGCGGGGCGGACGGAGAAACAGCGACGAGCGGGGACTCACCGGCGATCGGCGGTGGTCGAGGGCGAGGCTCCGGCGAGTGGTGGCGCCCTGGGGTTGTGCAGGGGAGGGCTCGGCGCTGTCCAGGGGCGTGTCCAGCCCAACAGCAACTCCTCCCGTCGGCTTCTCTTCCGCCGGCCCTCCCGGACAGACGACGAGGGCGGCGGTCTCCTGCGGACCTGGGCGGCGAAAAAAAAGGTGGGTGAGGTCGGGCAGAACGTGGGGAAGGGGTTGGAAGAGAAAGGGAGGGGAGAGGAAGGCTGGCCGCGTCGTCATCCTTCCGGCCACCCGTGGTGACCGAGGCGGAGCGGCCTTCCTGGCGGGCAGCAGAGAAGGGGAGCGCCTCGGAGCCCCTTTGGTGGGTTATGGGAGGAGGGGAGGAGTGGTGTGGAGTGGAGAGGAGAGGGTGCAGGGGCGGGCTTCTTATAGCCGAGGCTAGGCGCGGGGGTGGTGACCGTGGCCAACGGGAGGGCGCGCGCACGGTGCCATCGGCTAATGGGCGGCCGGGGCAGGCATCAGGGGTGACGTAGGAGGTGACGCAGGGGGTGCTGGCGTCAGCAAGGGGCAGCACAGGCGCGGGCAAGGCAGGAGATCGAGCGGGAGGGAGGTTCTGTGCGCGTACATGTTCATCCCGTGTTGGTTCAGAGCTCAGATGGGTTTGGGAGGTGGGATGCTCAAAGTGGGCTAGGTTGGAGAGGGGAAAGAAGGTACAGGGTGGTGTTTTTGGTAGGTTTAGGGTCGGGCCAGAGGTGCTGCACCAGGTTGTGCCAAAAAGAGAGTGGTCCGGCCATGTGAAGAGAAATAGAGGGGATGCTCTCCTAGCTAGGGTTTGGAGGGAGGGGTAAGGAAAAGAGAGAGGGAGTGGATGGTGAGTGTGGTGAGATCAAGGATCTTGTAATGTTTGCAACAAGTTGCAAGGTTTGGAAAGAAACCAGAAACAAGAAGAAGAAAGGGGTGGTGATGGTGATGATGTTCACTTGATTCATGAAGAGGGAAAAAAATGGTAGTGGAAGTGGTGATATTTTTGGGAGATTCCCAATCACTCAAGACATCAAGCCTTAGAGGTGATCTAGGCTCAACACATAGTGATTTTGCATGGATTACAAGGAGTGATAAAAGCACTATTTTCCAAGTAAATGAAGGTAAAGAAAATCTTGAATGGAGGAGTCAAGTGTGGAGAAAAGGTTTTGAAAGAGCTTCTTGAAATAGAGATGGAAAGAGGATATGGCTCATTTGCAAGTTAAGGCTAAGTGGAACTTTGTCAAAACTTATTTGGTAAAGCAAAGTGCAAGAAAGGCATGTGTACCGTGCATTTTGGTGAAGACAGAATAAAACAAGAGAATAATTATTTTTGGTTGGAAAAATAAGGTGGTCTAAAATTCTACTCACATTTCCTATTTTATTTGAGGAAATTATTTGAAAAGGTTTGATAAAACTAGAAGTAGTTTGGTGATGAGAAACTAGAGAAGAAATTAAATAGGGTTTTGGAAATGTTTTTTCAAAGAAAGTAAGAATAAATTTTGGGGAAAGATTTCAAGGGTAGATGATTATTACACAATGTAGCAATCATCTCCACACTTGGTTTTGTGAACATTAAACTAGATAAAAGAAAAACAAAAGTTCAAAGAGGAAGAAGTGATCTAGAGCTAAAACTCCGGATAGGGTAGAAGGTCAGGTGAACATAAGAATTGTAAAGGTAGAATGAGACATGCAAGACGTGGAAGTTGTAGAGGGTGTTGCATAGATGAGATCCATGCATTGAGATTACCAATAACATCAGTAGGTGGCTTAGATATCAACTGCCAAAGTTTGGATATTTTAAACCTGCCAAAACAGAGTTTTGACTTGGCCTCAAAACCATCAAGGATAAGTGGGCATATGAGTGATCTGGTTCAATGCAAGGGAATGGTTGGGAACTGCTCATGACAAGGTAGATCTATGACCAGGTGCATTGCCTTAGATGGCAAGAGGTAGCTTAATCCAGGGGTTCCAATATGGAACCTGAAAACATATTTAGGACTTAGCCAAATTTTGAATTGTCTAGGGTTTTTGACTAGGGTATAAGAGAAGGAAGTAATGAGGGGTAGATGATCCCAAGTTTTGAATTCAAGGATGATTTTACCACTAGAGGTGTTGTTCTTTGAGGTAGCTCAAGACAAAACTCAACAAGAAAATCAAGACAATTCATCTACCAGCAGATCAAAGCATTTCATTATAACAAATAGATCAAGGCAATTCATCGAATTAGTCTATAGAAAAAGTTTTTGTTACCCCTAATTTTTGTACTAAGGACAATTAAACAAGGTTTCAAAAGTTAGGGTGTGACAAAGAGTCCACGACATGATAGTATCAAGCGACGGACGAAACTTAAAAAGACTGAACAGACCAAACGGACAGAACGGACCAAACCGCGGAAACGCTTTTCCCTTTATTATTAGGTATAGATTACAACAGGTTTACAATAGAGCCCACAAGAGACATATATGACAACAACGAATCCAACGAGTCAAGATAAAAATATACAATACAAAGATCCAAATCATAAGAAGATCAAATACGTCCGATTACGGACAAGATACAAATTGGACTAAGAGTCCCGAAGATAAACGATGGCATCCATAACCCTGCCTAGGCCAAGCTGGAAGGGTAACCTAGCTAACGTCGTCTTCATCGAACATAATTTCATACCTGCACGGTTATGTCCCAAAGAAGCAGCAATAAGTACAGGTTCGTACTTAGCAAGACTTCAAGACGTATAAGCATTCGTCAACTAGTCGTCCTTTGTACTTGAGGCATGCAGGGTACTTAGAGGACGCAAGAGGAATGCCATAGGCAATATGGTGGGATGAAGCGGCAGCGTGTAAGCACTAAAAACCTATAGATACAATCTACAACATTCGTCTAAACAGAGAAGGGAAGAGAGCGCATAAACTAGCAGTTCTATACTCTGCAAACATAACACATCCGATGTGTTCCCCCTTTGCAAAGAAGTACTTACAAAGGCACTCACACGGTTGTCAAGTTTTAACCATTTATTATTAAAGTTGTGCTAACTTACTACGCAAGTTATTATTAATGAACAACAGGTGTAAGTTGTCTATGGTCGAGTCATACAGCTCCAAGTCGTCCATAACCGCGGACACGACTTATCGATAAGATATAACCCTGCAGGGGTGCCCAAATGTGCCCACACGCACGATCAACCCACTTGCGACAGGTGGATATCACGACTCGCACTCTCCTTCACGACAACAATGTCCAGGAAGCCACCTAACCAAGTTGAACCCGAATCGAAGTCCGGCTGAATCTCCGAAGCGGACGTAGCTATGTGTGTCAACGTGCTAGGTGGTTTAGCACACACTGGAGCGATAAACCACTTCGCAGAGGCTCCACGACCTATACGTGCATACTAGAAACAAGGGATACAAGGCACCAAGGGGTTTCCCAATGATAAAGAAGTAACAGGCAGGCATGCACGCTAACAACAAATGGTAAAACATTGCAAACTTGTTGTGGCCACTGGAAAAAGCTGTAGATTCCGGCAGTGGTCGAGGTGAGACCCATAGGCATACCCACGCGTGGTTAGAGCGCTCAGTCTCGGAACAGATAACAAGAACTCGGGGTCCTAGGTTTTAAAGAAACACAAGTGAGCCGTCATAAAACGAGCAACTGACCCACCGATGCCTCCGCTAACAAATATTAAAAAGTAACCATGATACCCTCAACATATATAACCATAAACCATGTGTCATGAACTTCCAATAGATAACCCGATAATATAACCATAACGGCACTAGTAGGAAAACCCTTATAGGCGGAGCTTATTTCTATGGCGCACCATTAAAAATGCGCCACAGAAATTTATTTTGTGGCGCACCAGGCAAGGTGCGCCACAGAAATAGCTTAATTTTGTGGCGCACCAACAATCCATGCGCCACAGAAACTTGGTGGGACCAGCCCCAACCATTGGTTTCACTATTTCTGTGGCGCACAGGATCACGTGCGCCACAGAAATAAGACATTCAGTGGCGCACTGGTCCTGATGCGCCACTGAATTAAGACTTTCTGTGGCGCACGTGGGATGGTGCGCCATAGAAACTACACATTTCTGTGGCGCACATGAGTTCCATGCGCCACAAAAGGCTTTTTTGGCTTTCCACGCAACTCCACCCCCCCCATGGATCGCCTTTTTTACCTCTGGAAAAAAGGAAAGAAATAGACAGAAATTTCAAAAAATAAATTCCATCAAGATGCCCATGTATTATGTCATCTAGCACCACTGAAATTTAACAAACATGAATTTCGACTTTTTTTGCAAAATTGTGTGGGAAAATCATCAAACTGGATTTCTGGTTTCATACGAACTCGAAAAAAGACGCACAATATATCAAAATGATCCCACGAAAATTCTCCTCACTACTCCTCCACTTCTCCTCCACTTCTCCTCACTACTCCTCCACTTCTCCTCACTACTCCTCCACTTCTCCTCACTTCTCCTCTTTGGATGCAAACTTCTCCTCCTCCTCCTCCTCCTCCTCCTCCTCCACTTCCTCCGGTCGGCCTCCTCCTCCTCCACCTCCTCCGGCCGGCCTCCTCCTCCTCCACCACCACCACCACCTCCTCCGGGGCCGGCCTCCTACTCCGGTGACCTTCTCCTCCGGCCGGCTGATGTCTACGTTCCCCCTCCTTTCCTGTAGACAGTGTTGGGCCTCCAAGAGCAGAGGTTTGTAGAACAGCAGCAAGTTTCCCTTAAGTGGATACCCAAGGTTTATCGAACTCAGGGAGGAAGAGGTCAAAGATATCCCTCTCATGCAACCCTGCAACCACAAAGCAAGAAGTCTCTTGTGTCCCCAACACACCTAATAGGTGCACTAGTTCGGCGAAGAGATAGTGAAATACAGGTGGTATAAATAAGTATGAGCAGTAGCAACGGTGCCGAGAAAAGTGCTTGGCATGTAGTTGATGGTGGTGGTATTGCAGCGAGTAACGCGATAAAACGATAAACAAGCGGTAGTAATGTAGCGAGTAATGCTAGCGGTAACGCAGTAGTAATGCAAGCGATAGTAACTCAGCAGTATTTAGGAACAAGGCCTAGGGATTACACTTTCACTAGTGGACACTCTCAACATCGATCACATAACAGAACAGATAAATGCATACTCTACACTTTTGTTGGATGATGAACACATTGCGTAGGATTACACGAACCCTCAATGCCGGAGTTAACAAGCTCCACAATAATGCTCATGTTTAAGTAACCTTTAGTGTAAGATAGATCAAAAGACTAAACCAAGTACTAGCATAGCATGCACACTTGTCACCTTCATGCATATGTAGGAGGAATAGATCACATCAATATTATCATAGCAATAGTTAACTCCATAATCTACAAGAGATCATGATCATAGCATAAACCAAGTACTAACACGGTGCACGCACTTGTCACCTTTGCACACATGCGGGAGGAATAAACTACTTTAATAACAAATCACTAGAGTAGCACATAGATAGTAGTGATACAAACATCAGTATGAATCTCAATCATGTAGGGCAGCTCATGAGATCATTGTATTGAAGTACATGGAGAGAGATTAACCACATAGCTACCGGTACAGCCCCGAGCCTCGATGGAGAACTACTCCCTCCTCATGGGAGCAGCAGCGGTGATGAAGATGGCGGTGGAGATGGCAGCGGTGTCGATGGAGAAGCCTTCCGGGGGCACTTCCCCGCTCCGGCAGGGTGCCGGAACGGAGATCCTGTCCCCGGATCTTGGCTTCGCGATGGCGGCGGCTCCGGCAGGTTTTCGTGGGTTTCGTCAATTGGTATCGGGTTTTCTGATCCGGGGGCTTTATATAGGCGAAGAGGCGGCGCAGGAAGGTCGAAGGGGGTCCACACCATAGGGCGGCGCGGCCCCCTCGGCCGCGCCGGCCTAGGGTTTGGTGGCCCTGTGCCTCTTCTCGGCGGTTCTCGTGTGTTCGGATGCTTCCGGGTAAAATAGGAACTTTGGCGTTGATTTCGTCCGATTCCGAGAATATTTCGTTACTAGGATTTCTGAAACCAAAAACAGCAGAAAACGAGAGCGGCACTTCGGCATCTTGTTAATAGGTTAGTTCCGGAAAATGCACGAATATGACATAAAGTGTGCATAAAACATGTAGATAACATCAATAATGTGGCATGGAACACAAGAAATTATCGATACGTTGGAGACGTATCGGCATCCCCAAGCTTAGTTCCGCTCGTCCCGAGCAGGTAAAACGATAACAAAGATAATTTACGGAGTGACATGCCATCATAAACTTGATCATACTATTTGTAAAGCATATGTAGAGAATGCAGCGATCAAAACAATGTGTATGACATGAGTAAACAAGTGAATCATAAAGCAAAGACTTTTCATGAATAGTACTTCAAGACAAGCATCAATAAGTCTTGCATAAGAGTTAACTCATAAAGCAATAATTCAAAGTAAAGGTATTGAAGCAACACAAAAGAAGATTAAGTTTCAGCGGTTGCTTTCAACTTGTAACATGTATATCTCATGGATAATTGTCAATGCAAAGCAATATAACAAATGCAATATGCAAATATGTAGGAATCAATGCACAGTTCACACAAGTGTTTGCTTCTTGAGATGGAGAGAAATAGGTGAACTGACTCAACAATGAAAGTAAAAGAATGGTCCTTCAAAGAGGAAAGCATCGATTGCTATATTTGTGCTAGAGCTTTGATTTTGAAAACATAAAGAGAGCATAAAAATAAAGTTTTGAGAGGTGTATGTTGTTGTCAACGAATGGTAGCGGGTACTCTAACCCCCTTGCCGAGACAAACCTTCAAAGAGCGGCTCCCATTTTATTTTATTTTTGGGTGGCACTCCTTCCAACCTTTCTTTCACAAACCATGGCTAACCGAATCCTCGGGTGCACTGCCAACAATCTCATACCATGAAGGAGTACCTTTTTATTTTAGTTTTATTATGATGACACTCCTCCCAACCTTTGCTTACACAAGCCATGGCTAACCGAATCCTTCGGGTGCCGTCCAACAATCACATACCATGGAGGAGTGTCTATTTTTAGTTTGTTAATTTGGGACTGGGAATCCCATTGCCAGCTCTTTTTGCAAAATTATTGGATAAGCGGATGAAGCCACTAGTCCATTGGTGAAAGTTGCCCAACAAGATTGAAAGATAAACACCACATACTTCCTCATGAGCTATAAAACATTGACACAAATCAGAGGTAATAAATTTTGAATTGTTTAAAGGTAGCACTCAAGCAATTTACTTTGGAATGGCGGAGAAATACCATGTAGTAGGTAGGTATGGTGGACACAAATGGCATAGTGTTGGCTCAAGTATTTGGATGCATGAGAAGTATTCCCTCTCGATACAAGGTTTAGGCTAGCAAGGTTGTTTGAGGCAAACACAAGGATGAACTAGTACAGCAAAACTCACATAAAAGACATATTACAAGTATTATAAGACTATACATCGTCTTCCTCGTTGTTCAAACACCTTACTAGAAATTATCTAGACCTTAGAGAGACCAATTATGCAAACCAAATTTTAGCATGCTCTATGTATTCTTCACTAATAGGTGCAAAGTATATGATGCAAGAGCTTAAACATGAGCACAACAATTGCCAAGTATCACATTACCCAAGACATTATAGCAATTACTACATGTATCATTTTCCAATTCCAACCATATAACAATTTAACGAAGAGGAAACTTCGCCATGAATATTATGAGCTAAGAACACATGTGTTCATACGAACCAGCGGAGCGTGTCTCTCTCCCACACAAGCATGATGTAATCCAATTTATTCAAACAAAAACAAAAACAAAAGCAAACAGACGCTCCAAGTAAAGCACATAAGATGTGATGGAATAAAAATATAGTTTCAGGGGAGGAACCTGATAATGTTGTCGATGAAGAAGGGGATGCCTTGGGCATCCCCAAGCTTAAACGCTTGAGTCTTCTTGATATATGCAGGGGTGAACCACCGGGTGCATCCCCAAGCTTAGAGCTTTCACTCTCCTTGATCGTAGTATATCATCCTCCTCTCTTGACCCTTGAAAACTTCCTCCACACCAAACTCGAAACAACTCATTAGAGGGTTAGTGGACAATAAAAATTAACATGTTCAGAGGTGACACAATCATTCTTAACACTTCTGGACATTGCATAAAGCTACTGGACATCAATGGATCAAAGAAATTCATCCAACATAGCAAAAGAGGCAATGCGAAATAAAAGGCAGAATCTGTCAAAACAGAACAGTCCGTAAAGATGGATTTTATTAGGCCACCAGACTTGCTCAAATGAAAATGCTCAAATTGAATGAAAGTTGCGTACATATCTGAGGATCATGCACGTAAATTGGCATAATTTTCTGAGCTTCCTGCAGGGCAGTGGGCTCAGATTCGTGACAGCAAAGAAATCTGGAACTGCGCAGTAATCCAAATCTAGTACTTACTTTTCTATCAACGGCTTAACTTGGCACAACAAAACTCAAAACTAAGATAAGGAGAGGTTGCTACAGTAGTAAACAACTTCCAAGACACAAATATAAAAACAAAGTACTGTAGCAAAATAACACATGGGTTATCTCCCAAGAAGTTCTTTCTTTTTAGCCATTAAGATGGGCTCAGCAGTTTTAATGATGCACTCGCAAAAGATAGTATGTGAAGCAAAAGAGAGCATCAAGAGGCAAATTCAAAACACATTTAAGTCTAACATGCTTCCTATGCATAGGAATCTTGTAAATAAACAAGTTCATGAGGAGCAAAGTAACAAGCATAGGAAGATAAAACAAGTATAGCTTCAAAAATTTCAGCACATAGAGAGGCATTTTAGTAACATGAAAATTTCTACAACCATATTTTCCTCTCTCATAATAACTTTCAGTAGCATCATGAGCAAACTCAACAATATAACTATCAAATGAAACATTCTTATCATGAGTCTCATGCATAAAATTATTACTACTCCCAACATAAGCATAATCAGTTTTATTAGTTGTAGTGGGAGCAAATTCAACAAAGTAGCTATCATTATTATTCTCATCAAGTGTAGGAGGCATAGTATAATCACAACAAAATTTACTCTCCATAGTAGGCGGCACTAAAAGACCAATATCATTATAATCATCATAAATAGGAGGCAAAGTATCATCAAAGTAAATTTTCTCCTCAATGCTTGGGGGACTAAAAAGATCATGAAAACCAGCTTCCCCAAGCTTAGAACTTTCTATATCATTATCAACAATGGTGTTCAAAGCGTTCATACTAATATTACTACCAGCATGCAAACAAGATTTCATAGGTTTTTTAATTTTCGCATCAAACAATCCATGTTTTAAATCAGGAAATAGAACAAGAAGCTCATTGTTGTCCATTATGCCAAACTAGTGTAAACAAGAAACAAAAAGTTGCAATTGCAGGATCTAAAGGAAATAGCTTTGAGCACACACACGACGGCGCCAGAAAAATACTTTACACGAGACCGTAGTATGAGAGCCTTTACCTTTCCTCCCCGGCAACGGCGCCGGAAAAGTGCTTGATGTCTACGTTCCCCCTCCTTTCCTGTAGACAGTGTTGGGCCTCCAAGAGCGAGAGGTTTGTAGAACAGCAGCAAGTTTCCCTTAAGTGGATACCCAAGGTTTATCGAACTCGGGGAGGAAGAGGTCAAAGATATCCCTCTCATGCAACCCTGCAACCACAAAGCAAGAAGTCTCTTGTGTCCCCAACACACCTAATAGGTGCACTAGTTCGGCGAAGAGATAGTGAAATACAGGTGGTATAAATAAGTATGAGCGGTAGCAACGGTGCCGAGAAAAGTGCTTGGCGTGTAGTTGATGGTGGTGGTATTGCAGCGATAGTAACGCGATAAAACGAGTAAACAAGCAGTAGTAATGTAGCAGTAGTAACGCAGCGGTAGTAACAGCAAGTAACGCAGTAGTAACTCAGCAGTATTTAGGAACAAGGCCTAGGGATTACACTTTCACTAGTGGACACTCTCAACATCGATCACATAACAGAACAGATAAATGCATACTCTACACTTTTGTTGGATGATGAACACATTGCGTAGGATTACACGAACCCTCAATGCCGGAGTTAACAAGCTCCACAATAATGCTCATGTTTAAGTAACCTTTAGTGTAAGATAGATCAACGAGACTAAACCAAGTACTAGCATAGCATGCACACTTGTCACCTTCATGCATATGTAGGAGGAATAGATCACATCAATATTATCATAGCAATAGTTAACTCCATAATCTACAAGAGATCATGATCATAGCATAAACCAAGTACTAACACGGTGCACGCACTTGTCACCTTTGCACACATGCAGGAGGAATAAACTACTTTAATAACAAATCACTAGAGTAGCACATAGATAGTAGTGATACAAACATCAGATGAATCTCAATCATGTAGGGCAGCTCATGAGATCATTGTATTGAAGTACATGGAGAGAGATTAACCACATAGCTACCGGTACAGCCCCGAGCCTCGATGGAGAACTACTCCCTCCTCATGGGAGCAGCAGCGGTGATGAAGATGGCGGTGGAGATGGCAGCGGTGTCGATGGAGAAGCCTTCCGGGGGCACTTCCCCGCTCCGGCAGGGTGCCGGAACAGAGATCCTGTCCCCCGGATCTTGGCTTCGCGATGGCGGCGGCTCTGGCAGGTTTCTGTGGGTTTCGTCAATTGGTATCGGGTTTTCTGATCCAGGGGCTTTATATAGGCGAAGAGGCGGCGCAGGAAGGTCGAAGGGGGGCCCACACCCTAGGGCGGCGCGGCCCCCCCTCTGGCCGCGCCAGCCTAGGGTTTGGTGGCCCTGTGGCTCTTCTCTGGCGGTTCTCGTGTGTTCTGGATGCTTCCGGGTAAAATAGGAACTTTGGCGTTGATTTCGTCCGATTCCGAGAATATTTCGTTACTAGGATTTCTGAAACCAAAAACAGCGAGAAAACGAGAACTGGCACTTCGGCATCTTGTTAATAGGTTAGTTCCAGAAAATGCACGAATATGACATAAAGTGTGCATAAAACATGTAGATAACATCAATAATGTGGCATGGAACACAAGAAATTATCGATACGTTGGAGACGTATCACCGGCCTCCTCCTCCTCCTACTCCGGCGACCTACTCCGGCGACGACGACCTTCTCCTCCTCCTCCGGCGACCACCTCCTCCTCCGGCGACCACCTCCTCCTCCTCCTCCTCCTCCACCACATCCTCCTCCTCCTCCTACACCACCACCTCCTCTTCCTCCACCACCACCTCCTCTTCCTCCACCACCACCTCCTCTTCCACCACCACCACCTCCACCACCACCTCCATCACCTCCTCCTCCTCCTCCACCACCTCCACCACCACCTCCATCACCTCCTCCTCCTCCACCACCTCCACCACCACCACCACCTCCTCCTCCACCACCACCACCACCTCCTTCTCCTCCTCCTCCGGCCGTCCTCCTCCTTCACCCACCTCTAGATCTAGATCTGGCCGCCATTTTTTTTAAATTTCAAAAAAAAATTCTGTGGCGCACCACCGCCGGTGCGCCATAGAAATAAGTTTCTGTGGCGCACCAACGCCGGTGCGCCACAGAAATAAGACTTTCTGTGGCGCATGGGTCGGTGCGCCACAGAAACCTTATTTTTGTGGCGTGATTTTTCGTGCGCCACTGATGAGCCGTTTCCTACTAGTGCGGTAACGAGATGAAACGGCACAAGCATGCACTACGACTCGCAAGGCAGACCCGATAACCAAACAATAGCTGTAGGTGGTTGGTGGAGGCAATATAGGCTGCTTGAGGTAACAAGTGGATAGGACACGTGACAAGAACGCAACTCAAAGCTAGCATTAGGGAGAAGGAAAAATAAAATAGGTGAGCGACTCCTGCAGAGACAGGTGTTTAGGAAATGCTTGCATGTTAAAGCTTGCCGAAGATCATCCGGATAACTTGTCGTAACTCACGTCACCACTTCGTGATCCTATCCGGGAAGAAGCAAATGTTGTAACACACATAACGGATGCAAGTCTTACTACTACGGATAAAGAAAATCCAGCATGATCAAAATGGTATGCATGACCTGACAATGATGATGCAATGCACTTATCCAATTTAAGCGGAGTCGAAACCCCGGACAAACAATCAGGGTTGAAGTTACATTTCTACCGACAAGGTTAAAGGTTGTTTAACATGGCAGTAGCATGGCAAGGGTTATCTACTTCAAGATTAAATGGAAACGGGACAACATTTTTATGATATCCCAAATATTCCATATGTTATCTATTAGGTGATAATGTAAACTATCACGGAATTATATGAAGCATGATGCAACAGAAAGTATAGATGGCATATTCAGATTCCTTACATTTTTCTGATCGAAAACCATATAAAATACTTTTTAATCCGAGCTATTGATTAGGAGATATGAATTTTATAAGTTTGCATATTTAATTGTTTAATTAACTCAAAATAAAACTTGTCAAATTTTAATTGTTCAACAGTTGGAACAAGTTTTATAAACAGATAGATTAAGTTGTTCATATACTCTTGGATATCAAGTTTGTTTGAAAAGAAGTTTGCAAGTTGATTTTAAAATCAAAACAGATTTGTGTTGGGTGCAAAAACGTGAAAAGGTGGTTCCTGGACATTTCTTCACGCCTCTTCTTGCA
>NW_025901457.1:0-14692 GCF_022539505.1 Lolium rigidum
ACGCTAGACGTCGACCATGCGGGCCTATGGTCGATGAACCATGGATGAAATGCAACTGAGGTTTAACCCAATTGCAGCCGACATTCAATTGAGGGTTTTACAAAACCAGTTACGATCCACATGAAACTAAGGTTTTAACCACTAGTTGCGACGCACATGAAACTGAGATTTTTAATCGAGTTGCAACCCCATTGCAACTAAGGTGTAACCCACTTAGAAACCCAAAACTTAGGTTTAACCAAGTTGCAACTGACAACATAGAATGCAGTTGAAAAAATCTCAGTTGCAACCAACATGCAACTGAGGTTTAACCTCACTTGCGACACACATGAACGTAAGGTATAATCCGTAGTTTGCAACGCACATGAAACTGAGGTTTTAACCGATTTGCAACACACATGCTACCCAAGCTACTTGCAAATGCAACTTACCAGATAGAAATAATCATCTTGCAATCCATGTGCAACTGAGCAGATACAAATGCAACCAAAAAAAAATCAGTCGCAGCCCACATGCAATTGAGTATACTCCAAAAAATTCAGAACAATTTCTAAAAAAATCAAAACCTAAATGAAACTAATTAAATCAATGGATTAATTTTCATTAGATGTCCCTTGTGTTAGGACTAACATCCATTCAAAAAAATAAAAATAAAATTGCTAAAAAGTACAAAACAAATTACATAAAACATAAAAACTAGTGGAATTCCAAAAAATATTTAACGAGGCAAAGTAATAAAAATGGCCCGCAAAAAAAACACAAAATAAAAAGAGCAGCAATCAAAAAAAACACAAACACAGACCCCAGCCCATTGGGGGACAAAAACAATACAAGACCAATCAGGTGCAAAAAAACGGTCCAAAACAAACACAGGCCCGCAAAAAAATCGAAAACGAGCAGCCCAAATCAAACACAGGCCCGCAAAAAAAACGGACAGCCCGACCAGCCAAACGAGAAAACGGGCCCAACATGCGAAACGAGAAACGGGCAGCCCAAAATAAAAAGCCCGACCGGGGCAAAAGAGCAAACAGAGTTGCCTCGTGGGCTTCGCTCGCGCGAATCTTAAAGCTGAAAATGGATGGCTGCAGACGTGACTGGGATCTAATAAAAACCAGGCAACTTGGAATTAGCAATTCCGTATAAAAAAACATGCAACACAAGACATTGTGCCGGTAGAGGGATGGTAGAACCGCTTTCTAACTTGTAGGTAAAGAGTCATTTTCTTGACGATGTTGTGGGGTGCCGATCTCGAGCCCGGTCGCAAACATGGTGGCGTGCATGCTACTGGCTAGAGATGCGATCAACATATAAACCTCTCACACACCAAAATGTAGAAACAAAATTCGGGACACGTGGAGCTCTTCATATTTAGAACACGGAAACGATATTTTTGAGACCTCGAATAATTAAAAAAAATATACAAGGATGTACATACATATGTGTGCTATGTACATACAAAATAATCAATTCAATGTATCTTTTCAGATGGAATGTACATAAAAAAGACAAATGTATTGAGCAAAATAGGTTTTTTATCACAGATTTGTTCTTTTTTGTATCCTGCAATTAGTGTCTTATTTAATGAAACCTTACAGATTCGTATAACACACCTACAATGTCTCGTGATTTTTTAGATTTGTTGAAACTTACAATGTATTATTTTTATTTTATATAAAACAAAAGTCTCCATGTAGCGCGGGAGCTATGCAAAATACTGCGCACCCTCCACTTTGTTTGCTTCTCAATGAGGTTAAACCTCCTTCAGAATTAGCGCCACAAAAGCAGAAGTTCCTCGGATGAATTTTGTGATTTGTGATTATACATGAACAATAAGAATACATAACTAACTTGTGCCACATTTTATCCTTGGTGTGATCACGACATGGCACAACCCCTACGGCACGACTGCCCTTCACCGTAGTCGCGGTCTAGGAACATCAACAACATAGAAGTCCACTGCCTATGAAACCATCCTTGATAATGATTTCACATCTAACCAATTTCAACCCGTGTAAAAAACCAATGACTTAACATGCCCTACTTGATTGTTACGAGTTGGGTTTTAGCGTGTGCAGAGGAAACATTTGAGGCGGAGCCAACCATCAGGTATGAGGTGTGGGGGGGGGGGGCACATTCATGTTGGATAGGGAAAAGTTGCTTGTATAAGCACGAATATAAAGATACTTATGAACAAAACTAGATTGTTGGGGTTGCTTAGCCCCTACTCGAACCCCTTACTCCATATCTGGGCAACCCGTTGCTAGCTCAGTGCAAGAATTTAAGTGCATTCCTAATGATTTTTTCTAGCGGCCTTAGTACTTTGGTATGGATCGAAAACATGTATTTATGTAAAAGGGTTTTTTATGACTCAAAACACCACACCAAGACAATACAGTTATGATTATTTCAGAAAAAAAAAACACCAACACAACCATGTCACGAAGAAATGCTCAAAATCTGAAATTAATTTTGGCAGCTTTTGAGCAGTTGTCAGGATTGAAAATCAATTTCCATACAAGCGAATTGTTCTGTTTCGGTGATGCCCAAAACGATACGGCTCTGTATACTGAGTTGTTTGGGTGCGGGCAAGGCCAATTTCCTATTCGTTATTTGGGTATTCCGATTCATTATCGGAGACTTACAATCGCGGAATGGAAATTAGTGGAAGAAAGATTACAAAAATGCCTTAGTAGTTGGAAAGGTAAATTGTTGTCTCTGGGAGGAAGATTGGTACTCATTAATTCGGTACTCACAAATATGGTACTGTATATGTTATCATTCTTCATCCTACCGAAAGGAATTCTGCATAAACTCGATTACTATCGATCCGGATTCTTTTGGCAAGGGGACAGCGATAAAAAGAAATATCGACTGGTTAAGTGGAGTATAGTTTGTAGTCCCAAAGATCAAGGAGGGCTTGGAGTTCATGACCTGGAGGTCAAGAATTCAGCTCTACTGGGTAAATGGCTGTTTAAGCTACTTACTGAGGATGGGACTTGGCAAACTATTCTTCGGAGAAAGTATATCGGTTCGAAGACACTATCCCAAGTGGTTTGGAAACCCAGGGATTCTCACTTCTGGGCTGGTCTTATGGCGACAAAAAATGTATTCTTTCGCCATGGCACTTTCTCAATCAGGAATGGAGCACAAATACGGTTCTGGGAAGATGCTTGGCTAGAAAATGCACCCTTAAGTGAACAGTATCCTGCTCTGTATAGGATTTCTCGTCGACAAGGTGATACCATTGCTACTGTAATGGCTACCTCACCTCCGAACGTGACGTTCAGACGGGTTTTACTTGGACAAAGACTTGTGGCATGGAATACCCTAATTCAACGGCTCGGAGATATTCATTTATCGCCCGAACCAGACGAATTTAGATGGAACCTTCATGTAGATGGTACTTTTTCCGTAAAATCTTTCTACAATGCGATCCTTCTTTCTGATTTACCAGTTGATAGCTGATACGTCTCCGACGTATCGATAATTTCTTATGTTCCATGCCACATTATTGATGATATCTACATGTTTTATGCACACTTTATGTCATATTCGTGCATTTTCTGGAACTAACCTATTAACAAGATGCCGAAGAGCCAGTTGCTGTTTTCTGCTGTTTTTGGTTTTGTTATCACCAGAATTTGATCGAGTCAGAGGTGGGCCGCGATCAAGATGGACTTGAAGATATATATATAGAAGAAATACGTGAATCGGCCTTACATGCAAAGTTTGGGCTAGTTTGCCCTTGTATCATGTAACATATTAGATTACGTGTCGGTTAGGAGTAGGAGTTTTACCCGTGCACGGTTAGGTGCACGTCTGAATTAGAAAGTCCTTTGGACTATAAATATGTATCTAGGGTTTATGGAATAAACAACAACCAACGTTCAACACAAACAAATCTCGGCGCATCGCCAACTCCTTCGTCTCGAGGGTTTCTCCGGTAAGCACCATGCTGCCTAGATCGCATCTTGCGATCTAGGAAGCACAAGCCTATCACGTTGTTCATGCGTTGCTCGTGCTGAAGCCTTTTTGATGGCGAGCAACGTAGTTATCTTAGGTGTGTTAGGGTTAGCATTGTTCTTCGTATCATATGCTGTCGTAGTGCAACCCTTATACATCTAGCCGCCCTTACACCTATCTTAGGTGTAGGGCGGCACCCGCTTGATCATAGTTTAGTAGATCCGATCCGTTACGGTTGCTCCTTGCTCGCAAGGATTAGTTTAATATCTGCAATAGTTAGGCCCTACAAAGGGTTGGAGGATCCAACGGCGTGTAGGGTGAAGTTTGCTAGCCCTAGACAGGATGTTCCGAGGATCAACCTCGTGTTGGTTTTTAGGCCCTGTCTAGGATCGGCTTATGATCACCGTACGCGAGCGCGAGGCCCAATCGTGAGTAGGATGATCCGATTATGCGGTGAAAACCCTAAATCGTCGTAGATCTCATTAGCTTTACATTGATCAAGCAGGACCACCATATATTCGGACACCTTGTTCGAATCATGGGTGGATCGGCTCTTTGAGCCGATTCACAGGACAACCTGAGAGCCGATCGAGGCTCGTATTTAACGTTTACGTGTATGCCCTGCAGGAAACTAAGCGAGGCATCATCCAACACCTTCCCGGCCGTGTATAGGCCAGGTGGCACGCCCTTGCGATAGCATCGGACGTGTGACCAGGAGGCTTTGCGGGCCGTCGCTCTGAGGGACTGGGGCCAGCCGCAGCCCTAGTTGTTCCCGGCTCTACTGTGTTGCCCGTCGCTGCCCGCCGGTGGGTTTCTGACGTCAACACATTCTGGCACGCCCAGTGGGACAACCTTCGACATCCACCACATCGCCGTCTACATCCGAGATGGCGGAAAGCACTCCGGTCAAGTACGAGGATCTGCCTGACGAGCTCAAGAAGAAGCACGACGAGATCAAGGCAGCCCTCGAAGCCGAACTCATCGGCTCTTTCCACAGAACCCATTCCCATGGCGTCAGGTGGAAGGGGTTCTCACCTGAAGGCGCACTCGATGGAGTGGACCTGTCCGCCCCGTCAGAAGAACGCACCAGGTCGCTGCGTCAGGAGATCAACTACATGGTGGCTCATTCGCTGCACCGCCACTGCGAGAGCCTCGGTGAACACTTTGGAGCGTGTCGCTCGCGCGTGGTCCAGGAAATCATGAGCCATCGGTATTCTCCGTCGGGACCAGCTCTGGGGACTTACAAAGGAGAGATGCCACTCCTGTCCCATCCTCCGCTGCCGTTCGCATGGGCAGCACCGGAAGTGCCGAACTCATCGGCATACGTCGTCTACAAAATTGGTGGTGATCCTAGTGACTACCAATTCCTACCTGAGGCACCCAAGGAGATCCCGCACGGATACGCGTGCGCATACGTACCAGACGGCAGCACCGGGCACTCTCGAACCAGTGCGGCGACGGCGAGGGCCTCTGGAACAGCAGGAGGAACGTCGGGAGCCGATCTTGAGAAGCAAACGTGGTTAGCTAAGTACGCCACTCCGACAAACCTCCAGAGCCCAGCTTCTGCAGTTGGCTCAGAAACGGAAAAGCAAGCATGGCTGGCTAAGTATGCCACCCCGACGAATCTTCAGGGTTCGACACCTTCAGCCATCACCGCGGATCAGATTTGTACGATTCTGAAAGATCAGTTCGGCATGATGCCGAAAAGGAAGACGTTCGGCTACACCAATCCGTACCCCAACGAGTACGAATTGATCCCGCTACCACCCAAATATCGGCTCCCGGACTTCACAAAGTTTAGTGGATCAGATGGTTCCAGCTCCATCGAGCATGTGAGCCGATATTTGGCACAGCTGGGCACGATCTCAGGCATCGGACGAGTTGCGTGTGAGGTTCTTTGCACAGTCCCTCACGGGATCGGCTTTCGGGTGGTACACATCGCTGCCACCGAACTCCATCCGGACTTGGAAGCGATTGGAAGAGCAGTTCCATGAGCGAGTATCACTCGGAGGCTTCCGAGGCTGGCATTGCCGATCTAGCACAAGTACGACGAAGCGCGGGGAGACGAGTGTCGGAATACATCCGGCGCTTCGGGACCGTGAGGAACCGATGCTATTCGGTTCACGTAAGTGAAAAGAAGCGGTCGAGTTGGCGGTGGTGGGTCTCTCATCATCGATCAAGGACGTGGCCTCCCAAGCGGACTACCCTTCATTGGCGCACATGGTGCGAAGGCTGTCGGCATATGAACGGCGCCACCCGGATGTTTACCGAGGATAAATTCAAGCGTGCGGTGACCCTGGTTGAGGCGGACGAGGATGAAGGTGCCGCGGGAGATCGAGAGGTAGCGAGTGGCTGAATGGACTCGAGCGGCGAGGCCCCGTGTCCCGCAAATGGGTGAAGCCACAAGGCCCTCCAAAAGGGTTCGACTTCGATGTGACCAAAGCCGAGCGGATTTTTGATCTCTTACTCACGGAGAAGCATATAAAGGTACCCGAAGGCCACAAGATCCCCACGGTGCAAGAGCTGAACGGAAAGCCATACCGCAAGTGGCATAACACGTTCACCCACACCACCAACGACTGCAGGGTGTGGCGGCAGCAGATCCAAATGGCGATAGAAAATGGACGGTTAATTTTCAACCCGTACGCCATGAAGGTCGACACACACCCCTTCCCCGCCGTGAACATGGTGGAGTATACTTACCATGGAGGGTGCCAGCCGGATTTCTCGTGCAATATCAACATGGTAGGACCCGGACACCACTCTGGTAAGGACGGAGATGAGGGCAGTCTGCTCTCATAGCAAAGATACGAGAGGAAGCCGCTCCACGCGATCGGCTCCGCCAAGACGGCAAGCGCTACGTCACGAGAGGGAGAAGTGAAGAACATAAGATATCAACGACCTCTCTCTGATCACCTCCTCAACAAGTATGTGAGTCAGTATGACCAACGTCGACGATCCAGCGATGATGATGAAAGAGATCGTCTGGCTAGAGAAGCCAGAAGACATCGTCGGCATGATCGCAACGAGGAGCGATACGAGCGCCACGCCAAGGAAGAGTCGAGGGAGCAAGATGACGAGGATAGGCACTGGGACTGCCCCTTCTTCAGACACTGCTGGGATTCAGGAATGAGCCGATTGCCAACAATCGGCAATTGCCCAGAATGCAACCAGAAGAAGAAGGAGACAGCCAACGTGTCCATGTTCAAGCGCCTAGGGCCTCTCCCGCCACAAAGCAAACGCGCTGAGTCTCCTCGGTTGGAAGATCTCGAGGATTCAGAAGACGAGGGAGAAGAAGAAGACAGGTACCACCGGCCAAGGTGGTGCCCCGATGGACTCAGCCGTTCCCAAAAGCGCGGGGTTCAGCGATTGCGCGGCCCGGAGGAAGCCGAAAGGTTATACTTGCATACGCTAAGGAAGGCACGACCTGATCTGGCTGCGAAAGTTCAGCGAACCCTGGATGAAGAGGGTCGTCCACGGAAAATGGAGTGGCGCCCCAAGCAAAGGAGAGCCGATGATGATACATCGGCTGGCACAAACATGGTGCTCGTCCTTCCGACGAAGCTTAGTGCTCCACGATTACACGATGCACTCGAGGTGGACGACAGCAAGCGCACCAACATGATAAAGTCAGAGATTGGGCTGGTTTTATCCACTGGCCTAACCATGTAGCCGGAGCAAATCAATGAGCAAACGTGGCGAGGCTGATCCTTGTGATCGGCCCCAAAATTTATGGAGGGGCATTACAAAACCTTCATCGAACAAGCAACGTGGAGGCCGATTCCAGCAATCGGCCAAAATTATCCTCATCATCCATGCTGCTTGGGTTCAACATTTGATCCAACGTGGAATACCTAAAGAGCCGACACCATCAATTCTCTTGACAGAATCGGCTCGGGGGGGCACCTAGGTGGATAGAACATGAGGATATGCAGTAGGAGTGTCTTGCAAATGCCCAGCAGCCCAAGATATTCTTTCGAGAGGAGTATTGAAGTATGGGGGCCGATACATAAATCGGCCGTAAAAAATTCAAAAAAAATTTAAGCACAGCCGATGCAGCAGACATCGACTTAAGGATATAAAGCCGATGCATGACCATCGACTCAAGAGGTATAACTGTTATAATCAGAGAGTCAATGGAGCAGGAAGTGGGCCACGAAGAGAGACTCTAATGGAAGAACTCCTCAATGGAGTGGTTTAATGGCTCGGGTCCTCTCTTCAAGAACAATGCCAAGAGCAGCATGGATGTGCAGATCAGGCTAAAGGTGGGTTGCCTCAGATCCACCAAAAGAAAGGAGCCGATCTGACCTGCAAAGACAAAGAAGTGGACTGAAGAAGCTCGGGGGGAAGCTCACCCTGAAGGTTCTCTGCTCTGGAGAGCCGATTTTGTTGGGAATCGGCTGGCTCTGTGATGCGTGTAGTTGACACGTCCGTTGGGAACCCCAAGAGGAAGGTGTGATGCGCACAACGGCAAGTTTCCCTCAGTAAGAAACCAAGGTTTAATCGAACCAGTAGGAGTCAAGAAGCACGTTGAAGGTTGATGGCGGCGGGATGTAGTGCGGCGCAACACCGCAGATTCCGGCGCCAACGTGGAACCCGCACAACACAACCAAAGTACTTTGCCCCAACGAAACAGTGAGGTTGTCAATCTCACCGCCTTGCTTGTAACAAAGGATTAACCGTATTGTGTGGAAGATGATTGTTTGCAGAGAAAATAGTAAAAACAAGTATTGCGACAGATTTGTATTTCAGTATAAAAGAATGGACCGGGGTCCACAGATTCACTAGAGGTGTCTCTCCCATAAGATAAAAGCATGTTGGGTGAACAAATTACGGTCGGGCAATTGACAAATAGAGAGGGCATAACAATGCACATACATGACATGATAAGTATAGTGAGATTTAATTGGGCATTACGACAAAGTACATAGACCGCCATCCAACCGCATCTATGCCTAAAAAGTCCACCTTCGAGGTTATCGTCCGAACCCCTTCCGGTATTAAGTTGCAAAGCAACGAGACAATTGCATTAAGTATGGTGCGTAATGTAATCAACAACTACATCCTCGGACATAGCGCCAATGTTTTATCCCTAGTGGCAGACGGCACAACACAACCTTAGAACTTTCGTCACATCGTCCCGGTGTCAATGCGGGCATGAACCCACTATCGAGCATAAATACTCCCTCTTGGAGTTAAAAGTAAAAACTTGGCCGAGCCTCTACTAGTAACGGAGAGCATGCAAGATCATAAACAACACATATATAATAACTTGATAATTAACATGACATGGTATTCTCTATCCATCGGATCCCGACAAACACAACATAGAGTATTACAGATAGATGATCTTGATCATGTTAGGCAGCTCACAAGATCCAACAATGAAGCACAATGAGGAGAAGACAACCATCTAGCTACCGCTATGGACCCATAGTCCAGGGGTGAACTACTCACTCATCACTCCGGAGGCGACCATGGCGGTGTAGAGTCCTCCGGGAGATGAATCCCCTCTCCGGCGGGGTGCCGGAGGAGATCTCCGGAATCCCCCGAGATGGGATCGGCGGCGGCGGCGTCTCAGTAAGGTTTTCCGTATCGTGGTTTTTCGCATCAGGGGTTTCGCGACGGAGGCTTTAAGTAGGCGGAAGGGCAGAGTCGGGGGCCTGACGAGGGGGCCACACCATAGGGCGGCGCGGGCCCCCCCTAGGCCGCGCCGCCACGTGGTGTCGCCACCTCGTGGCCCCACTTCGTATGTTCTTCGGTCTTCTGGAAGCTCCGTGGAAAAATAGGCCCACGGGTCTTCGTTTCGTCCAATTCCGAGAATATTTCGTTACTAGGATTTCGAAACCAAAAACAACGAAAACAGGAAGCGGCACTTCGGCATCTTGTTAATAGGTTAGTTCCGGAAAATGCACAAATATGACATAAAGTGTGCATAAAACATGTAGGTATCATCAATAATATGGCATAGAACATAAGAAATTATCGATACGTCGGAGACGTATCAAGCATCCCCAAGCTTAGTTACGCTCGTCCCGAGCAGGTAAAACGATAACAAAGATAATTTCTGAAGTGATATGCCATCATAACCTTGATCATACTATTTGTAAACATATGTAGTGAATGCAGCGATCAAAACAATGGTAATGACATGAGTAAACAAGTGAATCATAAAGCAAAGACTTTTCATGAATAGTACTTCAAGACAAGTATTAATAAGTCTTGCATAAGAGTTAACTCATAAAGCAATAAATCAAAGTAAAGGTATTGAAGCAACACAAAGGAAGATTAAGTTTCAGCGGTTGCTTTCAACTTGTAACTTGTATATCTCATGGATAATTGTCAACATAGAGTAATATAACAAGTACAATATGAAAATATGTAAGAATCAATGCACAGTTCACACAAGTGTTTGCTTCTTGAGGTGGAGAGAGATAGGTGAACTGACTCAACATAAAAGTAAAAAGAATGGTCCTTCAAAGAGGAAAGCATCGATTGCTATATTTGTGCTAGAGCTTTTATTTTGAAAACATGAAACAATTTTGTCAACGGTAGTAATAAAGCATATGAGTTATGTACATTATATCTTACAAGTTGCAAGTCTCATGCATAGTATACTAATAGTGCCCGCACCTTGTCCTAATTAACTTGGACTACCGGATCTTTGCAATGCACATGTTTTGACCAAGTGTCACAATGGGGTACCTCCATGCCGCCTGTACAAAGGTCTAAGGAGAAAGCTCGCATTTTGGATTTCTCGCTTTTGATTATTCTCAACTTAGACATCCATACAGGGACAACATGGACAACAGATAATGGACTCCTCTTTAATGCAAAAGCATGTGGCAACAATTATTATTCTCATATGAGATTGAGGATATATGTCCAAACTGAAACTTCCACCATGAATCATGGCTTTAGTTAGCGGCCCAAAGTTCTTCTCTAACAATATGCATGCTCCAACCATGAAGGTGGTAGATCTCTCTTGCTTCAGACAAGACGGACATGCATAGCAACTCACATGATATCCAACAAAGAATAGTTGATGGCGTCCCCGAAACATGGTTATCGCACAACAAGCAACTTAATAAGAGATAAAGTGCATAAGTACATATTCAATACCACAATAGTTTTTAAGCTATTTGTCCCATGAGCTATATATTGCAAAGGTGAATGATGGAATTTTAAAGGTAGCACTCAAGCAATTTACTTTAGAATGGCGGATAAATACCATGTAGTAGGTAGGTATGGTGGACACAAATGGCATAGTGGTTGGCTCAAGTATTTTGGATGCATGAGAAGTATTCCCTCTCGATACAAGGTTTAGGCTAGCAAGGTTATTTGAAACAAACACAAGGATGAACGGTACAGACAAAACTCACATAAAAGACATATGGTAAACATTATAAGACTCCATACCGTCTTCCTTGTTGTTCAAAACTCAATACTAGATGTTATCTAGACTCTAGAGAAACCAAATATGCAAACGAAATTAGCAAGCTCTAAGTATTTCTTCATTAATGGGTGCAAAGTATATGATGCAAGAGCTTAAACATGAGCACAACAATTGCCAAGTATCAAATTATCCAAGACATTTTAGAGTTACTACATGTAGCATTTTCCAATTCCAACCATATAACAATTTTAACGAAGATGAAACTTCGCCATGAATACTATGAGTAGAGCCTAAGGACATATTTGTCCATATGCTACAGCGGAGCGTGTCTCTCTCCCATAAAGTGAATGCTAGGATCCCCATTTTATTCAAACAAAACAAAAAACAAAAACAAACCGACGCTCCAAGTAAAGTGCATAAGATGTGACGGAATAAAAATATAGTTTCAGGGGAGGAACCTGATAATGTTGTCGATGAAGAAGGGGATGCCTTGGGCATCCCCAAGCTTAGACGCTTGAGTCTTCTTAGAATATGCAGGGGTGAACCACCGGGGCATCCCCAAGCTTAGAGATTTCACTCTCCTTGATCATATTGCATCATACTCCTCTCTTGATCCTTGAAAACTTCCTCCACACCAAACTCGAAACAACTCATTAGAGGGTTAGTGCATAATAAAAATTCACATGTTTAGAGGTGACACAATCATTCTTAACACTTCTGGACATTGCATAAAGCTACTTGGACATTAATGGATCAAAGAAATTCATCCAACATAGCAAAAGAGGCAATGCGAAATAAAAGACAGAATCTGTCAAAACAGAACAGATCCGTAAAGATGGATTTTATTAGGCCACCGGACTTGCTCAAACGAAAATGCTCAAATTGAATGAAAGTTGCGTACATATCTGAGGATCATGCTCGTAAATTGGCTTAATTTTCTGAGCTACCTACGGGGAGATAGACCCAGATTCGTGACGAGCAAAGAAATCGGAACTCGCGCAG
Organism: Lolium rigidum; assembly: GCF_022539505.1. NCBI lineage: Eukaryota > Viridiplantae > Streptophyta > Magnoliopsida > Poales > Poaceae > Lolium > Lolium rigidum. The sequence goes on from NW_025901457.1 coordinate 12,362, forward strand.
TAATCCAAATCTAGTACTTACTTTTCTATCAAAGACTTTACTTGGCACAACAAAACATAAAACTAAGATAAGAAGAGGTTGCTACAGTAGTAAACAACTTCCAAGACACAAATATAAAACAAAAATACTGTAGTAAAAACATGGGTTGTCTCCCATAAGCGCTTTTCTTTAACGCCTTTCAGCTAGGCGCGAAAGTGTAACTCAAGTATTATCGAAGGGTGGTGCACCTACAGCGGGGTTTGGAGTTTTCTCAACCATGCATAGTATATTAGATACATAAGTTTCAGCGTCTCCCTTCTCATTAGTCTTGGGCTTGCTACTCTCATCAAACAAATTTTCAGGAACAAGCCAAGCATAGTTATTTTCTAGTGCATCATTCATAGCTAGGAGTTTACATGGTATTGGTGCTTTGATCTCCCCACCATCATTAGCATTATTAGTGTACCTTATCCTATCCATATCCATTTTTTCAAGGAGACCAACAAAATTAGTATGAGAACCAAGCATATTAAATTTAGCAAAGACCTTTCTAGCCTCTCTTGCTAGACCACCAAATTCTCTAAGAAGGGTTTCTAAAACAAAATCTTTCTTTTTCCCCTCTTCCATATCACCAAGTGTAAGAAACATGTGTTGGATTATAGGATTGAGATTAACAAATTTAGTTTCCAACAGGCGAACTAAAGCAACGGCAGCAATTTCATAAGTAGGAGCAAGTTCTACCAAGTGTCTATCTTCAAAATCTTCAACGGTACTAACATGGGTGAAAAATTCTTCTATATTGTTCCTCCCAATTATAGATCCTTGTCCTACCGGTATGTTCTTTGCGGTAAAATTAAAAGGAAACATGATGAATCAAGTAAATGCAAGTAACTAATTTTTTTTTTTGTGTTTTTGATATAGCAAACAAGACAGCAAATAAAGTAAAGCTAGCAACTAATTTTTTTTGTGTTTTGATATAATGCAGCAAACAAAGTAGTAAATAAAATAAAGCAAGAAAAAAACAAAGTAAAGAGATTGAGAAGTGGAGACTCCCCTTGCAGCGTGTCTTGATCTCCCCGGCAACGGCGCCAGAAATTTGCTGCTGGCGTGAAGTTGGCGTGGGAGATAGAAATCTTTGTGGTGTAACTTTTCTTCAGGTCCCCGGCAACGGCGCCAGAAATTTGCTTGATGCGTGTAGTTGACACGTCCGTTGGGAACCCCAAGAGGAAGGTGTGATGCGCACGAGCGGCAAGTTTCCCTCGGTAAGAAACCAAGGTTTAATCGAACCGATAGGAGTCAAGAAGCACGTTGAAGGTTGATGGCGGCGGGATGTAGTGCGGCGCAACACCGGAGATTCCGGCGCCAACGTGGAACCTGCACAACACAACCAAAGTACTTTGCCCCAACGAAACGAGTGAGGTTGTCAATCTCACCGCCTTGCTGTAACAAAGGATTAACCGTATTGTGTGGAAGATGATTGTTTGCGAGAGAAAATAGTAAAAACAAGTATTGCAGCTAGATTTGTATTTCGAGTATAAAAGAATGGACCGGGGTCCACGAGTTCACTAGAGGTGTCTCTCCCATAAGATAAAAGCATGTTGGGTGAACAAATTACGAGTCGGGCAATTGACAAATAGAGAGGGCATAACAATGCACATACATGACATGATAAGTATAGTGAGATTTAATTGGGCATTACGACAAAGTACATAGACCGCCATCCAAGCGCATCTATGCCTAAAAAGTCCACCTTCGAGTTATCGTCCGAACCCCTTCCGGTATTAAGTTGCAAAGCAACGGACAATTGCATTAAGTATGGTGCGTAATGTAATCAACAACTACATCCTCGGACATAGCGCCAATGTTTTATCCCTAGTGGCAACATCACAACACAACCTTAGAACTTTTCATCACTCGTCCCGGTGTCAATGCGAGGCATGGACCCACTATCGAGCATAAATACTCCCTCTTGGAGTTAAAAGTAAAAACTTGGCCGAGCCTCTACTAGTAACGGAGAGCATGCAAGATCATAAACAACACATATATAATAACTTGATAATTAACATGACATGGTATTCTCTATCCATCGGATCCCGACAAACACAACATAGAGTATTACGGATAGATGATCTTGATCATGTTAGGCAGCTCACAAGATCCAACAATGAAGCACAATGAGGAGAAGACAACCATCTAGCTACTGCTATGGACCCATAGTCCAGGGGTGAACTACTCACTCATCACTCCGGAGGCGACCATGGCGGTGTAGAGTCCTCCGGGAGATGAATCCCCTCTCCGGCGGGTGCCGGAGGAGATCTCCCGAATCCCCGAGATGGGATCGACGGCGGCGGC
>NW_025901458.1:0-33804 GCF_022539505.1 Lolium rigidum
ATCGTTCATTCTTGCGATCTCACCAAGCTCGGAAAAGTAAATTATGGGAGCAGGAAGGCACGCCAGTGCGGCCAGTGTCAGCCTGTGAAACCCTTCAAGTCCGATGGCTGGCACCCCACATCATTTTATGGTCGCATCAGACTTGATAAACTATTTCTACGCAAGTGTCAATTTCTGGCAAATAGGAGACTTGCACCATCGGCTGGCACCATGTTGCATTGGTCGCGATGGAAATAAATATAAGTGAGATTTCTCTTTTAGTATATGTGGCATGAGTATTTCCCGGTATTCCATTGTAAGTGTATTTTCTCTTATGGATGTTTATTAACAAATAGCATGGATATGCGCTATTGAATGCAAAAAATTTGCTTCACATATCTTCATTGACATAAATGGTATGAGTTTTTCGCCATAGATCGTCATAATCTCCACCTATCAGTTCATGTTGTGGCATGAACTTACGCTACAATTTAGCTCTTGGACAGGCCAAGGCTCTATCTGGCCCCGATAACTAAATCTCTCAACTCGTCTTGACGGATGAATTTCATAGGATGCTGCATACTTGTGCACATGCCTCTGCAATGTTTTCATACATTCTCGCTATTGCAAAGCTCCTAAAAAGGGTCGTATGCCCTAGCTCAGTTTCTTTTCCCCCGAGTATAGTCCAGCTGCTTCGCTGCATGCACTACACTCGGCGGGGGGGATTTGTTTGATGAATTTTTGTACCAAAAATTCATAATATAAGTATCTATTAATATAACCATTGTCTATGACATGTGGGTCCCGCAAGATGCAAAATATTTATGAAATATTATATATTTGATATTGGACTCTTTTTAATAGAGTTTATCGTCTACATCGAAATGGTGCAAGCCGATTTCAATTTCGACATCCCGTTGAATAAATATGATCTTCAAAAGGCTTGAAACATGTACGTTGAAGTGAGCTAGGAGCAAGTGTTCAATTGCTTGGCCATAGCAATAATGTGGTGCAGTTTACATATGTACCAAGACAATGATCGATCAATGAACTTCTGAGCTTGGAACCTAGGCCACGGGTCCATGTGTCAATTAGCTTTGGATTGCACGTCGTTGGGTCTTTGATGCTTATGCACTATTTATGCATCTTACGTCATGGCTAGCGTCACGTGTATTCAGCGTCCAGTTGAGGAGATAGAATCCGGTAGGATTTAAACGGCCACGCGTTTTGAGCCGACTTAACCTCACGAGGTTGGCCTATATAAAGAGATCAAACCTCTCGTCTTGGAGGGCGGACGCACACGACCGCACGGCCGGCAGGCTGCGGTGCTCCCAGCATAAATTTTCAGCGCATCAACAACGGCATGCATAGACTCTTCTCGACATACTATACATGAGCAGGCCAAGATCGTACTTAGATCGACGAACGCTACATCCACATGCTGCTCCAACTAGCGCCTCATCTTCATGGTCTTCATGATGATCCAAGATAGAATCTAGAGAGTCAGTTCATACATACACAACCATGGCGCGATTGCTTCATCAAGATCGGCTGTGTGGATCGGTATAAACACCATGGTTCGACTGCTCCATCAATGTCGATCATGCGGTACCTACGCTACTATTTACAACCATGGCTCGACCGCCTCATCAACGTCGACCATGCGAGGTTGTCAAGATCATCAACCATGCCTCGGCCGCACCACTAACATCGGCCATGTGGAATTAAAATCATCAACCGTATTAGCTGTTCTAGATCATTCACATGGGATGCTAGATTCAGTCTTAAATCCGCAATGCCATCGCTCGACTGTTTCATCTACGTCGGCGGTATATAATCTTGTTCCTGGTTAAGGAGCTAGGTTGCTAAAACGAGTAAAGACATGCTACATCAATTGTCTAGCTCGCATCTACGGCTCAATCTCTATGAGACATTGGCCCAATCATCGTACCCATCTCATGTCTAGTGCCGACGAGGCTAGGCTATACCATGGCCAAGTGACGACGAGTGTCGATCACCATGCCATCAACACGTCTTAGTTTTGATGAGATTGTCACACCATTGCTAGGCACCGACGAGGCAAAATCAACATATTTTGGTGAAGTCAGGGCCATATGACTAGGCACCGACGAGGCGAAAGTCACCCTCTTCATCAAATAAATCTCACTCTCAACCAAGCGCGTCGCGATAGCATGCGTGACCGTGTTTCGCCGTAACAAAGGCACCCCCTTCTCATAATGATTATTTCAACGACGACGACCATGACGCAGCTTAATCGGAGGTATTCCGTAGGCTTGATCCTACGGATGTAATTAACCGATGGCTTTGCAAAAAGCGTCGGGAATCAGCGGACTACACGCAATCTCTTCAGTCAGATCTCCTTAATCATTTTCACGGAAGACAAAATAGGCAAACTCCTATGGAAGCATGTAACATGTACTTTGTATTCAATACAATGAGCAATAAAATGCAGAGTTCCCGTATACCTGTGTGCGTTTGTCATCTATATATTTTGTTGTTACTTTTTCCGTCGAAACACATGTTTAAGCTCTTGCATCATATGCTTTGCACCCATTAGTGAAGAATACATAGAGCATGCTAAAATTTGGTTTGCATAATTGGTCTCTCTAAAGTCTAGATAATTTCTAGTATTGAGTTTGAACAACAAGGAAGACGGTGTAGAGTCTTATAATGTTTTCAATATGTCTTTTATGTGAGTTTTGCTGCACCGGTTCATCCTTGTGTTTGTTTCAAATAAGCCTTGCTAGCCTAAACCTTGTATCGAGAGGGAATACTTCTCATGCATCCAAATACTTGAGCCAACACTATGCCATTTGTGTCCACCATACCTACCTACTACATGGTATTTCTCCGCCATTCCAAAGTAAATTGCTTGAGTGCTACCTTTAAACAATTCAAAAATTATTACCTCTTATTTGTGTCAATGTTTTATAGCTCATGAGGAAGTATGTGGTGTTTATCTTTCAATCTTGTTGGGCAACTTTCACCAATGGACTAGTGGCTTCATCCGCATATCCAATAATTTTGCAAAAAGAGCTGGCAATGGGATTCCCAGTCCCAAATTAATTAACCAAAAATAGACACTCCTCCATGGTATGTGATTGTTGGACGGCACCCGAAGGATTCGGTTAGCCATGGCTTGTGTAAGAAAGGTTGGAAGGAGTGCCATCCAAAAATAAAATAAAATGGGAGCCGCTCTTTGAAGGTTTGTCTGGCAAGGGGGTTAGAGTACCCGCTACCATTCGTTGACAACAACATACACCTCTCAAAACTTTATTTTTATGCTCTCTTTATGTTTTCAAAATCAAAGCTCTAGCACAAATATAGCAATCGATGCTTTCCTCTTTGAAGGACCATTCTTTTACTTTTATTGTTGAGTCAGTTCACCTATTTCTCTCCACCTCAAGAAGCAAACACTTGTGTGAATTGTGCATTGATTCTTACATACTTGCTTATTGCACTTATTATATTACTCTATGTTGACAATATCCATGGGATATACATGTTACAAGTTGAAAGCAACCGCTGAAACTTAATCTTCTTTTGTGTTGCTTCAATACCTTTACTTTGAATTATTGCTTTATGAGTTAACTCTTATGCAAGACTTATTGATGCTTGTCTTGAAGTGCTATTCATGAAAAGTCTTTGCTATATGATTCAGTTGTTTACTCATGTCATTACCATTGTTTTGATCGCTGCATTCACTACATATGCTTTACAAATAGTATGATCAAGTTTATGATGGCATGTCACTCCGAAATTATCTTTGTTATCGTTTTACCCGCTCGGGACGAGCAGAACTAAGCTTGGGGATGCTGATACGTCTCCAACGTATCGATAATTTCTTGTGTTCCATGCCACATTATTGATGTTATCTACATGTTTTATGCACACTTTATGTCATATTCGTGCATTTTCTGGAACTAACCTATTAACAAGATGCCGAAGTGCCAGTCTCTGTTTTCTGGCTGTTTTGGTTTCAGAAATCCTAGTAACGAAATATTCTCGAATCGGACGAAATCAACGCCCGGGTTCCTATTTTACCCGGAAGCATCCAGAACACACGAGAACCGCCGGAGAAGGGAGGCAGGGCCACCAAACCCTACCCCGGCGCGGCCAAGGGGGGCGCGCCCCTAGGGTGTGGACCCCCTTCGACCTTCTCGCGCCGCCTCTCCGCCTATAAAAAGCCCCTGGATCGAAAACCCGATACCAATTGACGAAACCCATAGAAACCTGCCGGAGCCGCCGCCATCGCGAAGCCAAGATCCGGGGACAGGATCTCCGTTCCGGCACCCTGCCGGAGCGGGGAAGTGCCCCGGAAGGCTTCTCCATCGACACCGCTGCCATCTCCACCGCCATCTTCATCACCGCTGCTGCTCCCATGAGGAGGGAGTAGTTCTCCATCGAGGCTCGGGGCTGTACCGGTAGCTATGTGGTTCATCTCTCTCCTATGTGTTTCAATACAATAATCTCATGAGTTGCCTTACATGATTGAGATTCATATGATGATGCTTGTAATCTAGATGTCATTATGCTAGTCAAGTGGGTTTTACTTATGTGATCTCCGGAGACTCCTAGTCCCACGTGTGTAAAGGTGACGAGTGTGTGCACCGTGTGGGTCTCTTAGGCTAGATTTCACAGAATACTTACTCATTGAATGGTATAGTGAGGTGCTTATTTATATCTCTTTATGATTGCAGTATGTTGTATCACAATTTATCCATGTGCTACTCTAGTGATTTGTTATTAAAGTAGTTTATTCCTCCTGCATGTGTGCAAAGGTGACAGTGCGTGCACCGTGTTAGTACTTGGTTTATGCTATGATTATGATCTCTTGTAGATTATGAAGTTAACTATTGCTATGATATATCGATGTGATCTATTCCTCCTACATATGCATGAAGGTGACAAGTGTGCATGCTATGCTAGTACTTGGTTTAGTCTGTTGATCTATCTTACACTAAAGGTTACTTAAACATGAGCATTATTGTGGAGCTTGTTAACTCCGGCATTGAGGGTTCGTGTAATCCTACGCAATGTGTTCATCATCCAAAAAAAGTGTAGAGTATGCATTTATCTATTCTGTTATGTGATCAATGTTGAGAGTGTCCACTAGTGAAAGTCTATTCCCTAGGCCTTGTTCCTAAATACTGCTGAGTTACTACTGCTTGTTTACTACTGCTGCGTTACTACTGCTTGTTTACTGTCCTGGGCAGAGCACTTTTCTGCCGTTGCTACTACTTATTCATACCACCTGTATTTCACTATCTCTTCGCCGAACTAGTGCACCTATTAGGTGTGTTGGGGACACAAGAGACTTCTTGCTTTGTGGTTGCGGGGTTGCATGAGAGGGATATCTTTGACCTCTTCCTCCCTGAGTTCGATAAACCTTGGGTATCCACTTAAGGGAAACTTGCTGCTGTTCTACAAACCTCTGCTCTTGGAGGCCCAACACTGTCTACAAGAATAGAAGCTCCCGTAGACATCAACCTACTACAGCATTGCAAGATCCACCAATAGCAAGTGGAGTTAGAGATACGGCGGCTCAGGCCAGGGTAGATAGAGCGCGACAAGGTAGAAGAGAACATCGGCCTTCACCAGAACTTGCTGAAGAAGATATGTGTGGACTCCCGTGTTTTACGCGAGGGGTCCGAAAAACTCGAGTCCCCTCAGGATTCAAGTTACCCGATAGTTTCAAGAAATTTGATGGCCTACAAGATCCCGATGATTGGCTAGTCGATTACCTTGAGACGGTAAAGTTAATAGGTGGAACCAGAGCAACAGCCATGCAGAGCATTCAAATACACTTGAGCGGAGCCGCTAGATCATGGATAAAGAAGCTTCCCCCAGGCTCCATCGACAGTTGGGACAGTTTTGAGGATGTGTTTGTCAAGAACTTCCGATCAACCTGCAAAAAACCTGCAACACTAGAGGAGTTGAGGTCATGTCGACAAAAGCATGACGAATCAATGAGGAAGTACATTCAAAGGTGGAACATCATCAAAAACTCGGCAGAAAATATATCTGACGAGAGAGCGATAGATGCGTTTGTAGCAGGAGTTCGACGAGGAGATTTTGTGGAGGACTTGGGAAGAACCAACCCAAGGACAGTATCAGCATTAATGGAAATAGCAAATAGATGGGCAGATGGCGAGGATGCTGTGCATAATAAACGACACAGGTCACCAGAGGAGGACCGCAGTCGAAATTTTCAAAATAGACGACGATTTTCTCGACAATTTGCGAGTTATGATGCACCTGGCCAAATCTCGGTTGGATTTCGAGCAAGCGCTGGAGGAAACAATAGAGATGATTATCAAAGGAGCAACGAGCAGCGAGGCGACAATAGAGATGACTCCCGAAATAACAGGCCAAATAATGGACCTAGGTTTCAGAGACCTTTCGTGTCCCCTGAGGAGATGATGAACGGGCCATGCCAGATGCACTTTTATGTCGACAACAATGGAAAGAAACAGTCAGGACACCTGCAAAAGGATTGCCGAAATTTTCAGGAAATGCTAAGGTGGGCAGGGCACGCCAATGCCCAGGCGACAAATAGAAACCCGCAAGGGCCCAGGAGTGAGATTCACTTGCCATCTCGTCCCGCAATTACGGATGAAAATCGACATCAGCTCATAATAGCGGCAGCACCAGCACCACCACCTTACGTTGACCTAAACTCTCATGGAGCGGTCTCGATGATTCAGAAAGGCAGGCCATCCAATAGAGCTCAGAAAGTAATCTCGCGACAGGTGTTCATGGCAGAAAAGATGCCTCCACAAACGGTTGAGTACCTCAATTGGTCAGGGCAAGACATTGGCTTCACGATAGCAGACCATCCGCAGCAAGTCACTCGACCAGGGCAGTCAGCACTTATCTTACCAGCAGTAATCGCGGGATTCGACGTATCGCGAGTATTCATAGATGGCGGCAGCAGCCTAAACCTTATGTATGCAGATATGCTAAGGAAGATGAACATTTCCCTAGCAAATTTGAAGCCAACTGATACGCGTTTCCATGGAATTACGCCGGAGAAGCCAAGTTATCCGTTGGGGAAGATTAATCGCGACGTTCAGTTTGGGACCCGAGAAAACTACACGATAGAGAAGCTGGAGTTTGAAGTCGTGGATTTCTCATCACAGTATCACGCCTTGTTGGGGCGGCCAGCATATGCCAGGTTTATGGCAGTACCACACTACACATACTTGTTGTGGAGGTTACCTGGACCTAAGGGACCAATCACAGTCAAAGGAAGCTTTGCCCTAGCCGATAAATGTGACAAAGATTTTCATCGACTGTCAGAAACTTTCGGGATGCAAGCAGAATACATGGAGGCAAGGCTTACGACTGATTATGATGTACTACCAGATGTAGGGAGGCCTAACAAGGAGCCAACCTTTAACACTACAAAGGATTCCAAGGAGGTGCAGATTCACCCGACAGATCCGAAGAAAACGACGTCTATCGCGACAAATATGGACCTCGCATAGGAAAGCGCGCTCGTCGAGTTCCTTCGTGAGCACTGGAAAATCTTCGCATGGTGTCCAGCTGACATGCCAGGAGTACCCAGGGAACTTGCCGAGCACCACCTAAACTTGGATCCATTAGCGAGACCAATAAAACAACCATTGCGACGTTTTTCGGAGCCAAACCGCAAAGCTATGCTGTCAGGAATTGATCGACTGAGAGGAGCTGGTTTCATCAAGGAGCTGCATACAGAGGCCACGTGGGTCGCAAACCCAGTATTGGACCCGAAGAAAAACACTAAAGTCCTTCGCATGTGTGTCGACTTTACGTGTCTCAATAAACACTGTCCAAAGGATCACTTTCCCCTCCCAAGGATCGATCAAATTATCGACTCCACGGCAGGATGTGAACGTCTTTCCTTCCTGGATGCTTACTCTGGTTATAACCAGATCAGATTGAAAGAAGAGGACGAGGTCAAAACAGCGTTCATCACACCTTACGGCGTGTTTTGCTATCGAACAATGCCCTTTGGTTTGAAAAACGCGGGAGCAACATATCAGCGGATGATGCAGAAGTGCTTAGCAACACAGATCGGGAAAAACGTACAAGTATACATCGACGACGTCGTCATAACATCAAAAAATGGGGACACGTTAATCGAGGACTTGAAGGAAACTTTCGACAATCTCGATAAGTTCTGCCTCAAGCTGAACTCGACGAAGTGTTCTTTCGGCGTCCCTGCAGGAGAACTTCTCGGTTCTTAGTTTCAGCAAGAGGGATTGAAGCAAATCCCGACAAAATCCAAGCTATAGTAACAATGAGGAAGCCAACAAAGTTGAAAGAAATACAGCAGTTAACTGGGCGAGTCGCAGCTTTGAGCAGATTCGTCGCCAGGTTGGGAGAAAAGGCGTTACCGTTTTACGCCTTAATCAAACAAGGAGAGAAGTTCCAGTGGAATGAAGAGGCAAATAGAGCCTTCGAGGATCTTAAGCGCACAATCTCGACACCACCAATCTTGGTGGCGCCTAAAGAGAAAGAACCCCTCCTGTTATATATTGCGGCTACACCTCAAGTGGTCAGCACGGCTCTTGTTGTCGAAAGAGAGGAAGAAGGAAAACTTCATGGAGTGCAGAGGCCGGTATATTTCATCAGTAAAGTTTTATCGCCTTCAAAACAGCGGTACCCGCAGTACCAGAAGCTAGCATATGGAGTGTTTACAAGCGCAAGAAAATTGCGGCACTATTTTTCGGTGCATCCGATAATAGTGGTCAATGAGGCGCCTTTATCCAATATACTAAACAATCCAGAAGCTACAGGTCGTGTCTCCCTTTGGGGAATAGAACTTTCTCCTCGGGACATCACGTATGAAAAAAGAAAAGCAATAAAGTCGCAAATTCTGCCAGATTTCATCGCAGAGTGGATGGAGTTGCAAAATACAGGACCCTCGGATTTATCAAGAACCTGGACTATGAACTTTGATGGATCCAAGAGGTTAGAGGGAGCTGGAGCAGGCGTGATACTCATATCACCTGAAGGCGACACACTAAAGTATGTCTTACGGATGACGTTCCCAAACTCGTCTAACAATGAGGCATAATACGAAGCTCTTATACATGGGATGAAGATGGCGAAAGCTTGTGGTGCAACCCGGCTAAAAATCTTTGGCGACTCACAATTGGTGGCTCAGCAAGTCATGAACCAATGTGATGCAGTCAATGATAGCATGGTGGCATACAAAGAAGTGTACAACGAGCTCGAGAAATTATTTGATGGATGCGAGGTAAATCATATCAGCCGGACCGAGCAACGATGAAGCCGATGTTCTTGCAAATATCGGGTCGCAGTGTCTCGCAATTCCACCAGGTGTGTTCTGGGAGGAAATAACAGAGAGATCTACAAAGCCGAAGAAACCAAAAAAGAAGGAGAAAGAGGAGAAATCCTCGGAGGCTGCAAAAGAAACACTAGAAGAAGAAGAGGAACATGATCTAGTATTGATGGTGCAAATACCATGGATGCAAGCGTACATATCATACATCCTAAAGAAAACAATACCCGACGATCCAGTTGAAGCAAGCCGAGTTATTAGACGGTCCAAAGCTTTTACAGTGATCAAAGGGGAGCTGTACAAACGCAGTATTTCGGGTGTGTTACAGCGATGCGTAACACCCGAAGAAGGAAGGATAATCTTGAAGGACGTACACGAGGGAATTTGTGGTCATCACGCGAGCAGATCGAGCTATTGCCGCCAAAGTTTTTCGAGCTGGATTTCATTGGTTGACGAGCAATCGAGGATGCAAAGGAGATAGTACGAACTTGTGACGCGTGCCGAGAGATTTGCCGCGAAACCTCACTCTCCAGGCAGCGGAGCCGATGCCAATACCATTGTCCTGGCCCTTTGCTCAATGGGGCCTCGATATGGTGGGGAAGTTACATAAAGCTTCGCCAGGAGGATACGAGTATATGCTCGTCGCTGTCGACAAACTCACCAGACGCAGCATCTGCAATAAAGTTCGTGAAAAGCATTGTTTTTCAGTTTGGGGTACCTCACAACATTGTCACGGACAATGGCAGTAACTTTACATCCAAGGAATTCAAGGCATATTGTGCAGAGATAGGCATCAAATTGCACTTCGCATCATTCGCACATCCACAAACCAACGACCAAGTCGAGAAAGCTAATGGTATTATCTGCAACGGTATCAAGAAGCGTTTGTTAGGACCATTGGAAAAAGCACGACACACCTGGCCAGAGGAGCTGCCGAGTGTATTGTGGAGTATTCGAACAACACCAAATACGGCGACACAGGAAACTCCGTTTTTTTCTGGAGCTGAGGCAGTATTGCCAATCTTCGAAATCGTTAAAAAAATGCCGACCTTCGCGAAGGAAAGGCAACTCGCTCCGCACGCGACAAGTGGCACGCTGTGGTGCCAGAAAATCCCTGGGAAGTGGTCTCCCTGCTCGCCACGTGTCGCAAGGGGAAGCAAGGTGGGGATGGAGGGAGGAGAGAGAAGACTGGGTTGTGTCAGTTTTTCCCTTTTTCTTCTAGATTCGTTTTTTCAAAATGAAATATCTTGAGAACCGTAAGTCCAAATTGTGAACCGTTTTCACTTTTGAGACCCTCGCGTCGAGATCTTCAAAACTAGATCCCATGTTGATAGGTTTGGAGATACTTTTTTTTCGTACTTCCAATAATATTATGATTGTACCTGTGGTGTGTACCTAACTGTACTCGTGTTTCAACTGATAAGTACTTCTGTTTTTAGTGTATTTGCTGGAATTTTTCCCTTTTACTCGCTAATTGTACTTGCCAGTGTGCGGGACTGTACCTGTACTTACGCGCGACTGTACCTGCTCGTGTGCGTCACTGTACTTCTGTACATGTACTTGCTCGTGTTCACGACAGTACCTGCTCGTATGCGCGTTTGTACCTGCTCGTCTGCGTGACTGTACTTGTACTCGCTCGTGTGTTCAACTGTACTCGTGTGTTGTGCGTGTACCTGCTCGTGTACACGGCTGTACCTCCTCGTGCGCGTGACTGTACCTGTACTCGCATGTGTGTTCAACTGTACTCATGTGTTGTGCGCGACTGTACCTGCTCGTGTGCACGACTGTACCTACTCGTGTATGTGACTGTACTTTGCACAACTGTACTTGTCTCGTGTGCGCGACTGTACTCGTGTAGTGCACGTAACTGTACTCACGTGTTGTATGTAAGTGTACTCGAGTCAATCTTGGTGAGAGAAATATTATTGTGTGCTTAGGAAAAGAAAAATCTAATGAAGTATACGCATTCATGAGGGACGATGTGTGCTTGCACACGTACATGCGCTAGTGGAGCTGGCCTCGTTAGTAGCTAGGTGTGCATGGCTGTATGCGCGGTAGGGTGGGCATTCGGTTTTAACCGAAATTTCGGTTCGGTTTTTGCGGTTTTTGAACAAATTCGGTTTTCAAAAATGGTAACCGAAATTGGCATGAAAATTTAGGTAACCGAAGATTCGGTTAACCGACAAATTCGGTTCGGTTTTCGGTTAAAACCGAATGAACCTACTCACTTGAAAAAATAGTAGGCATCACCGAAGAAAGCAAATAGTGATTGACATATCAACACAAAAAGCATCAACTGCGCAAGAAATCGACAAATGAGCACCAATCGTGGAGGGATGCTATTTGGTAGGCTGCGGCACTCATGGTACAGGTGCATCACTCGTGAGTGATTAAAAGGGGTAGCTAAGACTTCGAGCAACATGTTCTATTATGCAGGCTTCACGTTATATTCAGAAAAAGCTAGTACATCAAAGACCAAAGTCATACATTGAATGAACAATTTTTGGAACATCAAACGCAATTGGGCTTCTATGGAATGATCGGTTTATGCACAAATTGATGGTAGGTTACTCCATTCGGTCTATTCGGTCTTGTTCGGTTGGTGGGGCTAAAAACCGAATTCTACCAAATTTAATCCGGTTAGTATAAATGGAAACCGAAAAAATAGCGGTTAATGGAATAAACCAAGATTTCGGTTAGTTCGGTTTCGGCTTCGGTTCGGTTTTCGGTTTCACGGTTTTTATGCCCACCCTGATGCGCGGGTGTAACTCGTGGAGGGCGCGCGGCGCGGACGTACTCGCTCGGTACGCGCTGACGTGCTTCCTCGCGGGCGTGCGGAGGGCGCGCGGGCGTACTCGTTCCGGGAGCGCGCGGGCGTAGTAATCGCGGGACGCGTGTCGTTCTATCGTACAAAGTTTTGGTTGATTTTTCCCTTTACGAAGGTTGGTCTTTAGTAGTGATACCCACCAATCTTTACTATTTTTTACTATTAAATTGCAATAGCTGACTGGCTGGTGTCACAACCGGGCTAAAGTTTTTTTCAAATCCAAGTGTGAATCCCGTCAAAGCCCACCAACCGAAACTTCCGTACTCGTGGAATTTAATCGATCGCTAGGTTTTTCAATTGCTATTAAAACCAGACTTATGTTCCTAACTTGATCGGAAGCTGCGCAACTCTCGTGAACCCAGATCCACTTGTCCCTCATCCTCGCGCAAAACCGATCCGGTCGATGTACAAATCAGGTTGCCGGTCCGACCGACACGCGCAGGCATAAAAGATACGGTGCGCTGTAGTGCACCCGCCGTGGATCAACTGTGAACCAAGTTGTACACAATCGAGCTAGCCATCTAACTTTGCTTAATTGCTCTTCAAGTGCCTTGACTGAAGTTATATAGCCCGCACCCTGCATCTGAAATAACAAAGAAATTATTCTGAAATAACAAAGAAATTATATACTGCGCACCAACAAACACCCCACCCCACCCCCCGCGTCGCCCTCCTCTGGCGACATGGGGAAACCCTAGCCGCCGCCGCACCGCGCGGCCTCCCACCGCCCTCCCCTGCATCGCCGCCGTCGGAGGGGCCATCGGTGAAGCCATGCGCACCCCAGGGAGGTGGCGGCGGGGCACATTTCTCCTCCTGGCGCACGGGAGCTCTCCAAGCGACGCGGCATGGCGTTTGAGCAAGGGGCGGGCGCGGCGGCTGCAGGCGGCGGGTGGCGCGTAGCTGCAGAGCTGGTCCAGGTGGGCGCGGCGGCTGCAGGCGGCGGGTGGCGCGTAGCTGCAGAGCTGGTCCAGGTGGGCGCGGCGGTGAGGTCGGCGACTGGTGGTGCGAGGCGGCGTGCGGCTGGAGGTGCGGGCCGACGCGGTTTGGGCCTGATCTAGGACGCGAGGGCCTGATCTGGGCTCGGTCGAGCCAGCACGCGGAGGTGTTCTTCCCGGCCGCGCACTCCACCACCACCCGCCGACCTCACCGCCGCGCCCACCTGGACCAGCTCTGCAGCTACGCGCCGCCTGCCGCCTGCAGCCGCCGCACCCACCTGGACCAGCTCTGCAGCTACGCGCCACCCGCCGCCTGCAGCCGCCGCGCCCGCCCCTTGCTCAAACGCCATGCCGCGCCGCTTGGAGAGCTCCCGTGCGCCAGGAGGAGAAATGTGCCCCGCCGCCGCCGCGCCCACCTGGACCAGCTCTGCAGCTACGCGCCACCCGCCGCCTGCCGCGACCGCGCCCACCCCTTGCTCAAACACCATGCCGCGCCGCCTGGAGAGCTCCCGTGCGCCGGGAGCAGAATTATCGTTAAAAAAATTCACATCTTCAGAAAAAAACTTTTATTTAGTGCTAAAATTATCCATGGCCAAAGAAATTAGATACCACATGTAGCTGGAATGGGGGTATTTTGCTACGTTAGCAGCAGGGTTAGGTCGTGTATATGTACATAGCCGCATGTGCTTAAAGTTGTCAAAATTAATTCTACCGTGTGATTGAGTTGATAAACAAAGGAATGACAAGGCACCATATTGTGCCTTTGGTGAAAGGTTTTTTGATCATGCATGTTGTCATCCTATTTAATTTGGTTGATCTAAGTACGGAACCTCTTACAAATATTTGGAAGTATGATGAAGAAGTTTCTAGAAAGACATTGGAAGATGATGTCGATGCATTTGATGAGGCCAGAGACGAAGTACTATCACGGGTCACCAAGTATCAGCAAAACTTGAAAAACTATCATAGTCGACGTTTGAGACCAGGGTCCTTTCAGGTGGGAGATCTAGTCCTACGACTCAATCAACAGAGTACTGAAAAACTCGAGTCACCATGGCTTGGCCCTTACATCGTCACGGAAGTCATTGAAGGAGGAGCATACAGGATCAAGGATAAGAAGTCAGGGGTTCCCGAGAAAAACCCCTGGAACGTGGCACAGCTAAGGCGTTTTTACGCTTAGTGTCGAAATATAGTCCTCCTTGTAAAAATACAATGTACTGAAACGCCCGCGAGTTTTCAGACGCACTCTTTTCCTTTTTCGGGGCACCGAGTGGGGCCGGAAAAGGCTTTTGATGAGGCGGGCTCGCGGTGCTGCAATATAATAAAGATAGTAGAGACATATATCTTTTTCTTCGACAGGCTCGGGGGCTTGCACCCAAGAGTTACAATATATATTTCCGAGAATATTTCGCCTTGGTGCAAACACACCTCGCAAAATAGACGAAGATACAAAATAGCGATCAACAACAAGGCCCGGGGGCTTGTACCCGCAAGTATAGCATATTCAATATAATTTAGTTGCCTTGGTTTAAAACCTCGCACATACAATAAAGAAATTCACCACCAAGACACACGGGGGCTTGATGAGGAAAAATAGAAACATTTATAGACTTTACAATATAGAACATGTTTACAACATACAAGAGGCAATTCCTGGGTTCAAAGAAGAAGAAAATCAATTGCGGCCTAGTATATTATCTATGGTCATCCGATTTCCAGTACGAGTACGGTGTTCAGCATAGCTGCCCTTCTCGAAGAACTCAGCGTCCATCCGAAGAAGTTCATCCATCATATCTTCTGCTACAGGGGTCACATGATCATCAATTTTTCCAACATCCCTTTTCCTTTTCGCCATCTTGGCCAGACACTTGGTAACAATTTGACTCATGTCAAACTTGGGATAGCAGATTTTGATCATCATCATAGCAAACCTGGCGCCAGCAGAAAGTTGAGCCCGAACAAATCCATGGATTTGAGGAGCATCTCGAAATTTCTCCATCAAATCAAGAAGAGTGTCGGGTGCCTCGTTCCGAGGAAACATAGTTTTGTAAACCAGGGACAATGTTCTAGAGCAGAAATCAAGGAACTCGTGAACCTGACAGGCGCGGTCTTGAAACCTGACAATCTGTCGGGTCCGCTCTGGAGTGGCCCAGAATAGAGAACCATGATCAAGAGAAAGGTTAACGAGAAGATTTGTCCTTGCATTTACCCTTTCTTCTTCGGCAGCAGTATCGAGAAAGGAACCTATTTGGCGACGGCACAGAAATTTCAAAAAAAAAAGGATACAACAAAAAAGACAGAAGAAGTTTTGATTTGAAAAAGCATACCTGACATATCCACACTGGCTTCATTCTTCAATTCGAGCATAAAATTCTCTCGGGTGGTTGCCTTTTCAGCTTCAGAAACGGCAGCTTCCTTAGCAGCTATGGCTTCTCGAGCTTGTTGGAGTGCAATTTTTTCTCTTTCGGATGCCTTGCGAGATTGCTCCATCATCACAAGTGTTTGCTTCTTCGCATACTGAAGCTGTTGACGAAGTTCTTCCAAATCTGGCGATAAATTCTTACTCGAGGAATCTTCACCAAGTTCAGTATTAGCAAGCACTTTCTTCGAGCGAGAAGAAGTAGGCAAATTATCGGAAGGAGCAGGAGCTGGAGTATAGTTATCAAATATCAACTGAAATTAAAAGGTTTGACATCAATCATCAAGCAAAATAGAATTCCATTGATTTTCAGAATAATTACAAGGCATTACAATGGAGCTAGTGGGATAAGTGTCGCCAAAAGCTACTTTGGTGACAGCATCAAAAGGAAGAAAGAAAAAGAAAAAAAAGAAGGGGAAAGACAGGGTGGTCTACTAGACCTCCGTTTTGGATGAGCTTGGAGCTGGAGTTGGCTTGCACCCAAGATAAGCGAGGACCTTCTTCGAGTTCGGTTTCGCAGCCTTGATCAGCGACTGCCACTTCTTGGTCTCCATCTCCTGCGTGTCGCCAACCCTAGTCCAGTCGATATTTTGTTGGCTATCGGCAACCAGGGCAATAGTGCCTTCCACGCCAACCTTCAAACCTTCTTGACGAAGTTTGAGCCCAAGATTTTCGGAAGTATTGAAGCAGTTGGCGAGAGCAAGAAATGGCGCGGGTTTTTCTTTCTTCGGGAAGAAGTAAGGGTACAGCTGCGACAGTCCCGCCTCAGCTTCAGCAAGACCGTCGCGTGCCTCGTCTCCATGAATCTCAAGGAGAGAAAGCGCGTCAAGAAGGGGATCGTTCTCAGGATCCCTAAGTTCATATTCTTGACCCGTTTTTTCTGCTAAGGCAAAAATTTATTGATAAGTAAGCAAGAAAGGAGAAGTAAGTTCAAGGAAGTCAAAATAGTTTGGGCACTTACTGGCAAAACGACGGCTCTGCGACGCCAGGCGCTTGATAATCGCCTCTTCACGAGCAGATTGTTCGGTCATATGCTCACTTAAAGAGGTTTCCGCCTCATGAAGTCTCTTTCGAAGATCTTCGATGGTGGCGGTCTCTGCCTTAGCCTTTTCGGCATCTGCTTCAGCCTTCTTACGAGCCTTTTCACTTTGCTCCAGTTTACGAGCAAGTGTGTCAGCACGTTTGTTGGCTTCCGCAAGATTTTCTAAACAAAATAGTCGATAGAAATGAGAATCATGATAAGAAAAGGAAGAAGATGTCGATTTGCCAAGAAAAAGTAGAAGAGTATTACCTTCGGCTTGTTTAGCATAATCGTGGTACCCGACAAAATTGGGTACCAAGGCGGATGAATTCCTGCATCAAGGGCTGACAAAAGAAAAAGAGCAGTAAGTGTCAAATAAGGTAAAAAGGTCGACAGCAAAAAGTAAAAAAAAACGAAGAGAGGAGAGTTCATAGACACCGAAAATTTTCTTGTAGAAAAAAGGAGAAGTAAGCAACTTACGTCATCCAGAAGAGGAGTTGCAGAGCCACCAGGTTGAAGAGCAGATTTTGTGGCTGACTCGACCCTAGCCCTCTTTGGCGAAGGGACATGGGGGCTTGCAGGTGGAGTTGGATGCTCGACGTTCTGTTGAGGAGGCGAAGTTTCCTCCACATCAGGCTGAACATCCGAAATAACTAAAGTACGCGACGTACTCGTTCGGGCAGCCACGTCAATAGGTGGATTTTCTTCCTCGTCACCACTGCAATAAAACGTCGACAATATAAGGAAAAACGACGACAAGTATTTTGCAAGATAAACAACAAAGAGTGATAAGGACTTACGAGCTAACAAGGGCATCCAAGTAAGGGTCGAAAGCTGTCTTCCCTTCGGAAGGACCAACTTCTTCGGCTTTGGAGGTGCCGGAATCTTCGACTTCATTCCTCTTCCTCTTGTTCTTTGGAGAAACAACAGGAGGAAGGGAATGTGTCGAGGCAGTGGCCTCAGAATCGGCTTCTTTTTCAGAGGATACCGCAGATTTTCGAGAACCCGCGGCTTCACTCTCAGGGCGAGAAGTACCCTGGTTGTCGTCGGTGACAACGGCCCGTTCTTCGACTTCTCCACCTTCAGGAAGGGGAGGAAGAGAAACAAGATCTGGATGGTTCTACAAAAAGAAGAATGTCGACAAGAAAGTTATGCAAAAGATGTCAACAAAAGTAAGTACTCGAGAAAAATAGTTCATACGATAATTACCTCAGGGAGCGCGTTGGTGGCGCTATACGGATTTACGCGACAAGACGAGGGGACAAGATCTTTCTTGTTGAGGGAGGAGATTTTTCGGACAAGTTTTTCTAAATCCTTGACCGACAAATCCACCAACAAGCGATCCACATCTTTGTCGCCAGCATACTTCCAGAAGGGATTTTTGCGAGCCTGCAGAGGCTGCACTCTAATCCTAAGGATATAAGTCGTGATTTGGATACCCGATAGTTCTTGTCCTCAGGTATTTTGGAGTTGGTGGATGCGTGTCATCAATGCTTCTGTCGCCGCTTTTTCTTCGTCGGTAGCCTCTGCATCCCAGGAACGACGGCGACAGATTTTCTCGGTACCATCAAAAGGAGGGATGTTGTCTTCAACAGAGCCATGATTCTCCTCATGAATGTATAACCATTTTTTGCGCCACACTTGTACTGAGTCAGGGAACTTGACGTCAAAGTACTCGACGTCAGGGTCGACGCAGATGACAACACCGCCAATGTTGTAGGAAACATTGGGAGAGCCATTACGGCGACAGAAGAAAATGCGTTTCCATAGAGCCCAGTTAGGCTGGACTCCAAGGAAAGCTTCGCAAAGCGTGATGAAGATTGTGATATGGAGGATGGAGTTGGGAGTAAGATGATGCAGTTGCAGTCCATACATAAAAAGCAACCCCCGTAAGAAATTGTGAATGGGGGCGGAAAGACCATGGATGAGGTGGTCGACGAAACTGACCCGATACTCCATTGGAGGGGTTGGGTAGCTTTCTTCGCTGGGGAAGCGGAGCGCGCCTTCTTTCTTGCTGATCCCCAGTTTCTTCAGCAGATTGATGTCCTGAGGGGAGATTTTGGATCTCTCCCACTCCATGTTCCCCAGATCTTCGGTCGCCATCTTGGATTCGGGTGTGTTGTGTCTGGTGAGCCTGCGCGGTGGCATCAACAATGGCGCATGAGTACAGTGCGAGCGTGGTGGAGCTCCAAGAACTATAGGGCGCAAGGGAGAATTTTGCAGAGGAGAAGCAGAGGTGCGGCGCGAGCGAAATGACTAGAGGAGGAAGACGATGCCTTTATATAGAGGTGCGGTGAATCGACGCGCCGTTGGATTGAGAGATTGTGGGACAGATGATGTACACGTGGACAAGGGGTAAAAAGTAATTTCATACGGACGGAAAGCACAGGAGCTACAGTACGTGCGCCAGGAAAAGCGGAGGACGTGTGTCCCCCACTTGCACGACGTGTCAATACGATGTGCAATTTGGGCCCGCAAGACAGTGCGAGCGAATTTCTCGCGTTTTTTTCTGATAAAGTGACTGTGGCTATTGTCAGCAATGATGTCACCTTGGCAAGAGAATACCTCGGCTACGAAGGTCCGTAAAAATGGCGACAGCAGAAGATTCTTGATTATTTCGAGAAGCCTTTGATCAAATACAAGTTTTTGCCCAAATGCTCGGGGGCTACTTCGGAAAAAAGGAAAAAAATACGAGTATGGCAAAATAGAAATGGCGAGAGCCTATGATCAAATGCAAGCATTTGTCCATAGCCTCGGGGGCTACTCCCATCGGGAGCGCTGTTCGCGCACCCGATAGATATAAAAGTTCGAGAAAGAATGACAATATAGCGACACGAGGCATAAAAGTGTTGAGCCTACAACCAAGCACTAGTCCTTGGCTGTAGCCTCGGGGGCTACTCCCATCGGGAACGCTGTTCGCGTGCCCGATGAAATTATAAAAAAGAGAGAGAGAAGAAAAAGGAGAAGAGAATGAAAGAAAGAAGAAGTGAGTATATTTCGAGTTATACAAATAACTCTACATATACTCCCATCGGGAGAGCAATATAAGTCATCAGTTGACTCAATAAAATGTGCAATTCCAGCAGCCGAATAAGCACTCGACAATATATTCTCAGAACGCCAAAGTTGCGAACAATTTCTGAATGCCGCAAAACTTTGCGAAGGTAAGACCCTGGATCCGTTCCGTGTGGCGTGGCGCCGTCGGTTTGCTACTTTTTTCCGTATCAACAGATACGAAGAAAAATAAAAATCCTAACGGACGCGTTAGGTACCCGATAAATATGACTGGGACTCGACAGAATGATAAGACCTTAAGCGGCACCGATCGAAGTTTACACCAGTATCCCGAGATCATGTACAGGGACGTGATTTTGAAGTAGGTTTTTGCAGATTGCCACTAGAGCAGTTAACTAGTACCTGATCCGTCAGATGAACTAGCCCCAACTACCATTATGCCTGTACAATATAGAAATTCATATGCAAAGATATGTGATAAAGTTCAGAGTTATCAAATAAATATAAATGTGGAGATTTTCCCTGACTCTACGATCCAAACAAAATCTCGGGGGCTACTGACATAGGCATCCCCAATGGGCCTGCCGAAGAAGGTACCCGGGGTTTATTGAAGGCCCACGACCCGAAGGATAAAAAGATTCGGAAGCCCAAGATACTATTAAGAAAAGCTAGAGTTGTAATAGGAAGCATTATTTGTAATCTTGCGGGATGAGTTAGAAACCCTCTCGGACTCTGTAAACTTGTGTATCACGAATCCCTCGGCTCCACCTCCTATATAAGGGGGAGTCGAGGGACAAGGAAAGGATCGAATCATTGTTTCACAGACCCTAGCTTTTACATCGTCGAGTACTTTTCGGCTGAAACCTTCGAGATCTACTTGCCCTCTACATCCAACGAAACCCTAGTCTACTACTTGTAGGCATTGACAAGTTAATACCTTGTCAGCGGCAGCAGCCCCAACCCCGGAGCAAGAGCCGGCGGACGCATCCGCTACTACACCTGCGTCGGCCTCTGCCTCGACGTCGGCGACGGAGCATGTACACCGGGCAGATCACGACAAGTTTATCGTGAACGACGGGCCTACGTCGACTCAGGATGCGCCGTCGGTGTCGGCATCGCCCAACCCCTTTCCCTTCTTCTAATTCTTGCGTCGGCTTGTAATATGATCGCGCGCCCAGTACTTTGATCGCCGCTACTCTGATCGCGATGACTTCAGCGGGAACGATCTCTTTTGAATGCAAACTATTTGAATTCCTCATTGGGGATGACCTTTGGGGGACGCGACTGGGGAGCGAAGTCCCCCAAACGCGGCACGAACTAAAACTTGTCCCCCAAATGCTCGATCCGGCGCGGTTTGGGGGACGGTTTGGGGGACGCGACTGGAGATGCTCTGAGCGTTCTCCAGGCGGTCAGAACAGTTCACAATCGTCAACGCTGCAAACAAAAGAAGAATATTCAAGGGGTAACACGAGCTGGCTAGATATAGTTTTTCTGAGAATATTTCGTGTAATTGGGTCGATAAATTCCTAGCTTTCTCCTAGAAAAATTTCAATGATGTAACTGTACTTTGATTTTGGGGCAGCGAATAACGGACGCACTCTTTTTTTTACCTGGGTACCGAACGGGACTAAAAGGTTTTAATGAGGTGGCTTACTAGCTTAATATATTTTGGTTTAAAAAAAAATATTCAAGGGGTTAAAGTGTGCCGTAGTGCACCTTCAGTGTCGCACCTTCTTTTTGCTGACGATTTTTTGATCCTGATGTTGGCTGATATGTCTAATGCCAGGGCTCTCCAAAATACATTAGAAATGTACTGTGCAAGCTCTGGGCAGCTTGTCAGTGAGGCTAAGTCGAGCATATGCTTTAGCCCGAACACCAATGTTCTAGTTCGGGAGGAGGTTTGTCTACACCTGAATATTCTGGTGGAATCCTTGACAGATCAATATCTTGGTTTACCATCCTTGGTGGGTATTGACAGAAGTGATTGTTTCTAACATCTTAATGAAAGAATTTGCCAACGTATAAATGGATGGAATGAGAAGCTTTTGTCGATAGGAAGGAAGGAAATACTGCTAAAGGCAATAGCTCAAGCAATACCGGCGTATGCAATGTCGGTGTTTAATATACCAAAGAAATTTGTAAGGCCATATGTAATGCTATTGCAAGGTTTTGGTGGGGAGGAACAGAAACACAACACAAAATGCACCGGATGGTGATGTCTACGGGAGCTTCTATTCTTGTAGACAGTGTTGGGCCTCCAAGAGCAGAGGTTTGTAGAACAGCAGCAACTTTCCCTTAAGTGGATCACCCAAGGTTTATCGATCTCAGGGAGGAAGAGGTCAAAGATATCCCTCTCATGCAACCCCGCAACCACAAAGCAAGAAGTCTCTTGTGTCCCCAACACACCTAATAGGTGCACTAGTTCGGCGAAGAGATAGTGAAATACAGGTGGTATGAATGAATATGAGCATTAGTAACGGCACCGTGACAATAGCTTGCTTGGCGTGTAGTTGATGGTGGTAATATGGTAGCAGTAGTAACGCAGTAAAACAGTAAACAAGCAGCGATAGCAGTATTTAGGAACAAGGCCTAGGGATTAGACTTTCACTAGTGGACACTCTCAACTTTGATCACATAACAGAATAGATAGATGCATACTCTACACTCTTGTTGGATGATGAACACATTGCGTAGGATTACACGAACCCTCAATGCCGGAGTTAACAAGCTCCACAATTCAATGTTCATATTTAAATAACCTTAGAGTGCATGAAAGATCAACACGACTAAACCAAGTACTAACACAAGCATGCACACTCGTCACCTTCACACTATGTAGGAGGAATAGATCACATCAATACTATCATAGCAATAGTTAACTTCACAATCTACAAGAGATCATGATCATAGCATACGCCAAGTACTAACACGGATGCACACACTCGTCACCATTACACCGTGCAGGAGGAATAAAACTACTTTAATAACATCACTAGAGTAGCACATAGATAAATTGTGATACAAAACACATTGCAATCATAAAGAGATATAAATAAGCACTTCACTACGCCATTCATAACGATGAATAAGTATTCTGTGAAATATAGCCTAAGAGACCCACACGGTGCACACACTGTCACCTTTACACACGTGGGGCAAGGAGTCTCCGGAGATCACATAAGTAAAATTCACTTGACTAGCACAATCATCTAGATTACAAGCATCATCATATGAATCTCAATCATGTAAGGCAGCTCATGAGATTATTGTATTGAAGTACATAGGAGAGAGATGAACCAAATAGCTACCGGTACAGCCCCGAGCCTCGATGGAGAACTACTCCCTCCTCATGGGAGACAACGAGCGTTGATGAAGATGGCGGTGGTGTCGATGGAGGAGCCTTCGGGGGCACTTCCCCGCCCCGGCGGCGTGCCGGAACAGAGACTCCTGTCCCCCAGATCTTGGCTTCGCGATGGCGGCGGCTCTGGAAGGTTTCTCGTACCGTGGCTTTTTCGTATCGAGGTTTTAGGTCGAGGGGCTTCTTATAGGCGAAGAGGCGGCGTCAGAGGGTCGAAGAGGCGGCGACACCATAGGGTGGCGCGGGCCACCCCCAGGCCGCGCCGGCCTATGGTCCCGTGGGCCTGTGGCCCCCCTCTGGTCCTTCCCGGGTGTTCTGGAAGCTTCGTGGAAAAATAGGAACCTGGGTCTTGATTTCGTCCGATTCCGAGAATATTTCCTTACTAGGATTTCTGAACCAAAAACAGCAGAAAACAGAACCGGCACTTCGGCATCTCGTCAATAGGTTAGTTCCAGAAAACGCACGAATATGACATAAAGTGTGCATAAAACATGTAGATATCATCAATAATGTGGCATGGAACACAAGAAATTATCGATACGTCGGAGACGTATCAGCATCCCCAAGCTTAGTTCCTGCTCGTCCCGAGCAGGTAAACGATAACAAAGATAATTTCTGGAGTGACATGCCATCATAAACTTGATCATATTGTAAACATATGTAATGAATGCAGCGATCAAAACAATGGTAATGACATGAGTAAACAACTGAATCATAAAGCAAAGACTTTTCATGAATAGTACTTCAAGACAAGCATCAATAAGTCTTGCATAAGAGTTAACTCATAAAGCAATAAATCAAAGTAAAGGTATTGAAGCAACACAAAGGAAGATTAAGTTTCAGCGGTTGCTTTCAACTTGTAACATGTATATCTCATGGATAATTGTCAACATAGAGTAATATAACAAGTGCAATATGCAAGTATGTAGGAATCAATGCACAGCTTCACACAAGTGTTTGCTTCTTGAGGTGGAGAGAAATAGGTGAACTGACTCAAGCATAAAAGGTAAAAGAATGATCCTTCAAAGAGGAAAGCATCGATTGCTATATTTGTGCTAGAGCTTTTATTTTGAAAACATGAAACAATTTTGTCAACGGTAGTAATAAAGCATATGAGTTATGTAAATTATATCCTACAAGTTGCAAGCCTCATGCATAGTATACTAATAGTGCCCGCACCTTGTCCTAATTAGCTTGGACTACCGGGATTATCGCAATGCACATGTTTTAACCAAGTGGCACAAAGGGGTACCTCTATGCCGCCTGTACAAAGGTCTAAGGAGAAAGCTCGCATTGGATTTCTCGCTATTGATTATTCTCAACTTAGACATCCATACCGGGACAACATAGACAACAGATAATGGACTCCTCTTTTATGCATAAGCGTGTAGCAACAATTAATTTTCTCATATGAGATTGAGGATATATGTCCAAAACTGAAACTTCCACCATGGATCATGGCTTTAGTTAGCGGCCCAATGCTCTTCTCTAACAATATGCGCGCTCTAACCATAAAGTGGTAGATCGCCCTTACTTCAGACAAGATGGACATGCATAGCAACTCACATGATATTCAACAAAGAGTAGTTGATGGCGTCCCCAGGAACATGGTTATCGCACAACAAGCAACTTAATAAGAGATAAAGTGCATAAGTACATATTCAATACCACAATAGTTTTTAAGCTATTTTGTCCCATGAGCTATATATTGCAAAGGTGAATGATGGAAATTTTAAAGGTAGCACTCAAGCAATTTACTTTGGAATGGCGGAGAAATATCATGTAGTAGGTAGGTATGGTGGACACAAATGGCATAGTGGTTGGCTCAAGGATTTTGGATGCATGAGAAGTATTCCCTCTCGATACAAGGCTTAGGCTAGCAAGGTTGTTTGAAGCAAACACAAGCATAAACTAGTACATCAAAACTTACATAAAAGACATATTACAAGCATTATAAGACTATACATTGTCTTCCCCGTTGTTCAAACACCTCACTAGAAAATATCTAGACTCTAGAGAAACCACTCATGCAAACCAAATTTTAACAAGCTCTATGTATTTCTTCACTAATAGGTGCAAAGTATATGATGCAAGAGCTTAAACATGAGCACAACAATTTCCAAGTATCAAGTTATTCAAGACATCATACCAGTTACTACATGTAGCATTTTCCGTTTCCAACCATATAACAATTAACGAAGCAGTTTTATCCTTCGCCATGAAAATTAAAAGCTAAGAACACATGTGTTCATACGAACCAGCGGAGCGTGTCTCTCTCCCACACAAGCATTTATTCAAACAAAAAAAAACAAGAAACATACAGACGCTCCAAGTAAAGTACATAAGATGTGACGGAATAAAAATATAGTTTCAGGGGAGGAACCTGATAATGTTGTCGATGAAAAAGGGGATGCCTTGGGCATCCCCAAGCTTAGACGCTTGAGTATTCTTGAAATATACAGGGGTGAACCACCGGGGCATCCCCAAGCTTAGAGCTTTCACTCTTCTTGATCATAGTATATCATCCTCCTCTCTTGACCCTTGAAAACTTCCTCCACACCAAACTCGAAACAAACTCATTAGAGGGTTAGTGCATAATTAAAAATTCACATGTTCAGAGGTGACACAATCATTCTTAACACTTCTGGACATTGCACAAAGCTACTGGAAGTCAATGGAACAAAGAAATCCATCCCACATAGCAAAAAGAAGCAATGCGAAATAAAAGGCAGAATCTGTCAAAACAGAACAGTCCGTAAAGACGAATTTTAAAAGGGCACCAGACTTGCTCAAATGAAAATGCTCAAATTGAATGAAAGTTGCGTACATATCTGAGGATCACTCACGTAAATTGGCTCAATTTTCTGAGTTACCTGCAGAGAATTAGACCCAGATTCGTGACAGCAAGAAATCTGTTTCTGCGCAGTAATCCAAATCTAGTATGAACCTTACTATCAAAGACTTTACTTGGCACAACAAAACACAAAACTAAGATAAGGAGAGGTTGCTACAGTAGTAAACAACTTCCAAGACACAAATATAAAACAAAGTACTGTAGCAAAATAACACATGGGTTATCTTCCAAGAAGTTCTTTCTTTATAGCCATTAAGATGGGCTCGGTAGCTTTAATGATGCACTCGCAAGAAATAGTATTTGAAGCAAAAGAGAGCATCAAGAGGCAAATTCAAAACACATTTAAGCCTAACATGCTTCCTATGCATAGGAGTCTTGTAAATAAACAAGTTCATGAAGAGCAAAGTAACAAGCATAGGAAGACAAAACAAGTGTAGCTTCAAAAATTTCAGCACATAGAGAGGCATTTTAGTAACATGAAAATTTCTACAACCATATTTTCCTCTCTCATAATAAATTTCAGTAGCAACATGAGAAAACTCAACAATATAACTATCACATAAAGCATTCTCATCATGAGTCTCATGCATAAAATTATTACTCTCCACGTAAGCATAATCAATTTTATTAGTTGTAGTGGGAGCAAGTTCAACAAAGTAGCTATCATTATTATTCTCATCATCAAATATAGGAGGCATATTGTAATCATAATCAAATGTATCCTCCATAACAGGCGGTACTAAAAGACCAATATCATTATAATCATCATAAATAGGAGGCAAAGTATCATCAAAGTAAATTTTCTCCTCAATGCTTGGGGGACTAAAAAGATCATACTCATCAAAACCAGCTTCCCCAAGCTTAGAATTTTCCATATCAGTATTCAAAGTATTCATGCTAATATGTTCCATGGGTTTTTTAATTTTCGCATCAAACCATCCATGTCTTAAATCAGGAAATAGAATAAGAAGCTCATTGTCGTCCATTATACCAAACTAGTGTAAACAAGAAACAAAAAGATGCAATTGCAGGATCTAAAGGAAATAGCTTTGAGTACTTACAATGGCGAAAATAGCTTAGTAGCCGAGATCCGGAGTGTGAGTACCTTTTACCTTTCCTCCCCGGCAACGGCGCCAGAAAATAGCTTGATGTCTACGGGAGCTTCTATTCTTGTAGACAGTGTTGGGCCTCCAAGAGCAGAGGTTTGTAGAACAGCAGCAAGTTTCCCTTAAGTGGATCACTGATGGCGTGTATTTCACACGTTCGTTGGGCAACCCCAAGAGGAAGGTATGATGCGCACAGGCGACGAAGTTTTCCCTCGGAAAGAAACCAAGGTTTATCGAACCGGGAGGAGCCAAGAAGCACGTTGAAGGTTGATGGCGGCGGATGTAGTGCGGCGCAACACCGGAGATTTCGGCGCCAACGTGGAACCCGCACAACACAACCAAAGTACTTTGCCCCAACGAAACAGTGAGGTTGTCAATCTCACCGGCTTGCTGTAACAAAGGATTAACCGTATTGTGTGGAAGATGATTGTTTGCAGAGAAAACAGTAAAGAACAAGTATTGCAGCAGATTTGTATTTCAATATTAAAAGAATGGACCGGGGTCCACAGTTCACTAGAGGTGTCTCTCCCATAAGATAAAAGCATGTTGGGTGAACAAATTACAGTCGGGCAATTGACAAATAGAGAGGGCATAACAATGCACATACATGTCATGATAAGTATAGTGAGATTTAATTGGGCATTACGACAAAGTACATAGACCGCCATCCAACTGCATCTATGCCTAAAAAGTCCACCTTCAGAGTTATCGTCCGAACCCCTTCCAGTATTAAGTTGCTAAACAACGGACAATTGCATTAAGTATGGTGCGTAATGTAATCAATAACTACATCCTCGGACATAGCATCAATGTTTTATCCCTAGTGGCAACAAGCACAACACAACCTTAGGGGTTTCGTCACTCCCCAGGTGTCAATGCAGGCATGAACCCACTATCGAGCATAAATACTCCCTCTTGGAGTTACTAGCATCAACTTGGCCAGAGCCTCTACTAATAACGGAGAGCATGCAAGATCATAAACAACACATATGTAATAACTTGATAATTAACATAACATGGTATTCTCTATCCATCGGATCCCGACAAACACAACATAGAGTATTACAGATAGATGATCTTGATCATGTTAGGCAGCTCACAAGATCCAACAATGAAACACAATGAGGAGAAGACAACCATCTAGCTACTGCTATGGACCCATAGTCCAGGGGTGAACTACTCACTCATCACTCCGGAGGCGACCATGGCGGTGTAGAGTCCTCCGGGAGATGAATCCCCTCTCCGGCAGGGTGCCGGAGGAGATCTGCAGAATCCCCCGAGATGGGATTGGCGGCGGCGGCGTCTCTGGAAGGTTTTCCGTATCGTGGTTTTTCCCTCAGGGGTTTCGCGACGGAGGCTTTAAGTAGGCGGAAGGGCGGAGTCGGAGGGCTGACGAGGGGCCCACACCATAGGGCGGCGCAGGCCCCCCCTTGGCCGCGCCGCCTTGTGGTGTCGCCACCTCGTGGCCCCACTTCGTATGCTCTTCGGTCTTCTGGAAGGTTCGTGGCAAAATAGGCCCCCGGGTCTTGATTTCGTCCAATTCCGAGAATATTTCGTTACTAGGATTTCGAAACCAAAAACAACAGAAAACAACGAATCGGCACTTCGGCATCTTGTTAATAGGTTAGTTCCGGAAAATGCACGAATATGACATAAAGTGTGCATAAAACATGTAGGTATCATCAATAATATGGCATAGAACATAAGAAATTATCGATACGTCGGAGACGTATCAAGCATCCCCAAGCTTAGTTCCGCTCGTCCCGAGCAGGTAAAACGATAACAAAGATAATTTCTGAAGTGACATGCCATCATAACCTTGATCATACTATTTGTAAACATATGTAGTGGATGCAGCGATCAAAACAATGGTAATGACATGAGTAAACAAGTGAATCATAAAGCAAAGACTTTTCATGAATAGTACTTCAAGACAAGTATTAATAAGTCTTGCATAAGAGTTAACTCATAAAGCAATAAATCAAAGTAAAGGTATTGAAGCAACACAAAGGAAGATTAAGTTTCAGCGGTTGCTTTCAACTTGTAACATGTATATCTCATGGATAATTGTCAACATAGAGTAATATAACAAGTACAATATGCAAGTATGTAGGAATCAATGCATAGTTCACACAAGTGTTTGCTTCTTGAGGTGGAGAGAGATAGGTGAACTGACTCAACATAAAAGTAAAAGAATGGTCCTTCAAAGAGGAAAGCATCGATTGCTATATTTATGCTAGAGCTTTTATTTTGAAAACATGAAACAATTTTGTCAACGGTAGTAATAAAGCATATGAGTTATGTAAATTATATCTTACAAGTTGCAAGCCTCATGCATAGTATACTAATAGTGCCCGCACCTTGTCCTAATTAGCTTGGACTACCGGATCTTTGCAATGCACATGTTTTAACCAAGTGTCACAATGGGGTACCTCCATGCTGCCTCGTACAAAGGTCTAAGGAGAAAGCTCGCATTTTGGATTTCTCGCTTTTGATTATTCTCAACTTAGACATCCATACCGGGACAACATGGACAACAGATAATGGACTCCTCTTTAATGCATAAGGATGTGGCAACAATTATTATTCTCATATGAGATTGAGGATATGTGTCCAAAACTGAAACTTCCACCATGATTCATGGCTTTAGTTAGCGGCCCAATGTTCTTCTCTAACAATATGCATGCTCCAAACATAAATGTGGTAGATCTTTCTTACTTCAGACAAGACGGACATGCATAGCAACTCACATGATATTCAACAAAGAATAGTTGATGGCGTCCCCAGAAGCATGGTTATCGCACAACAAGCAAGTTAATAAGAGATAAAGTGCATAAGTACATATTCAATACCACAATAGTTTTTAGGCTATTTGTCCCATGAGCTATATATTGCAAAGGTGAATGATGGAATTTTAAAGGTAGCACTCAAGCAATTTACTTTGGAATGGCGGATAAATACCATGTAGTAGGTAGGTATGGTGGACACAAAAGGCATAGTGGTTGGCTCAAGTATTTTGGATGCATGAGAAGTATTCCCTCTCGATACAAGGTTTAGGCTAGCAAGGTTATTTGAAACAAACACAAGGATGAACGGTGCAGCAAAACTCACATAAAAGACATATTGTAAACATTATAAGACTCTACACCGTCTTCCTTGTTGTTCAAAACTCAATACTAGATGTTATCTAGACTCTAGAGAAACCAAATATGCAAACCAAATTAGCAAGCTCTAAGTATTTCATCATTAATGGGTGCAAAGTATATGATGCAAGAGCTTAAACATGAGCACAACAATTGCCAAGTATCAAATTATCCAAGACATTTTAGAATTACTACATGTAGTATTTTCCAATTCCAACCATATAACAAATTAACGAAGAAGAAACTTCGCCATGAATACTATGAGTAGAGCCTAAGGACATACTTGTCCATATGCTACAGCGGAGCGTGTCTCTCTCCCACAAAGTGAATGCTAGGATCCATTTTATTCAAACAAAACAAAAACAAAAACAAACCGACGCTCCAAGCAAAGTGCATAAGATGTGACGGAATAAAAATATAGTTTCGTGGGAGGAACTCTGATAATGTTGTCGATGAAGAAGGGGATGCCTTGGGCATCCCCAAGCTTAGACGCTTGAGTCTTCTTAGAATATGCAGGGGTGAACCACCGGGCATCCCCAAGCTTAGAGCTTTCACTCTCCTTGATCATATTGCATCATACTCCTCTCTTGATCCTTGAAAACTTCCTCCACACCAAACTCGAAACAACTCATTAGAGGGTTAGTGCACAATAAAAATTAACATGTTCAGAGGTGACACAATCATTATTAACACTTCTGGACATTGCATAAAGCTACTGGACATTAATGGATCAAAGAAATTCATCCAACATAGCAAAAGAGGCAATACGAAATAAAAAGGCAGAATCTGTCAAAACAGAACAATCCGTAAAGATGGATTTTATTAGGCCACCAGACTTGCTCAAATGAAAATGCCCAAATTGAATGAAAGTTGCGTACATATCTGAGGATCATGCACGTAAATTGGCTTAATTTTCTGAGCTACCTACAGGGAGGTAGACCCAGATTCGTGACAGCAAAGAAATCTGGAACTGCGTAGTAATCCAAATCTAGTACTTACTTTACTATTAAAGACTTTACTTGGCACAACAAAACTCAAAACTAAGATAAGGAGAGGTTGCTACAGTAGTAAACAACTTCCAAGACTCAAATATAAAACAAAAATACTGTAGTAAAAACATGGGTTGTCTCCCATAAGCGCTTTTCTTTAACGCCTTCGCCTAGGCACGTAAAGTGTAAATCAAGTAACATCGAGAGACGAAGCATCAACATCATAATTTGTTCTAATAATAGAATCATAAGGTAACTTCATTCTCTTTCTAGGGAAGTGTTCCATACCTTTCTTGAGAGGAAATTGATATTTAATATTACCTTCCTTCATATCAATAGTAGCACCAACGGTTCGAAGAAAAGGTCTTCCCAATATAATGGGGCAAGATGCATTGCATTCAATATCCAAGACAACAAAATCAACGGGGACAAGGTTATTGTTAACCATAATATGAACATTATCAACTTTCCCCAAAGGTTTCTTTTTAGCATTATCAGCGAGATTAACATCCAGATAACAGTTTTTCAATGGTGGCAAGTCAAGCATATCATAAACTTTCTTAGGCATAACATAAATACTTGCACCAAGATCACATAAAGCATTACAATCAAAATCTTTGACCCTCATTTTAATGATGGGATCCCAACCATCCTCTAGCTTTCTAGGAATAGAAGTTTCAAGTTTTAGTTTCTCTTCTCTAGCTTTTATGAGAGCATTTGTAATATGTTTTGTGAAAGCCAAGTTTACAGCGCTAGCATTGGGACTCTTAGCAAGTTTTTGTAAGAACTTTATAACTTCAGAGATGTGGTAATCATCAAAATCTAAATCATTATAATTTAAAGCAATGGGATTATCATCCCCAAGGTTGGAAAAAATTTCAGCAGTTTTATCACAGGCAGTTTCAGCAGTTTTAGCAGTTTCAGGTAATTTTGCGCGCTTTGCACTAGAAGTAGAAGCATTGACAACACCAATTATTTTACCATTAATAGTAGTAGGTGCAGCAACATGTGAATCATTAGCATTGCTAGTGGTGGTAATAGTCCAAACTTTAGCTACATTTTTCTCTTTAGCTAGTTTTTCATTTTCTTCTCTATCCCACCTAGCACGCAGTTCAGCCATTAATCTTATATTCTCATTAATTCTAACTTGGATGGCATTTGCTGTAGTAACAATTTTATTTTCAATATCCTTATTAGGCATAACTTTCGATTTCAAAAGATCAACATCAGAGGCAAGACTATCAACCTTAGAAGCAAGAATATCAATTTTATTGAGCTTTTCCTCAACAGATTTGTTAAAGGCAGTTTGTGTACTAATAAATTCTTTAAGCATAGCTTCAAGTCCAGGGGTGTATTCCTATTATTGTTGTAATAATTCCCATAAGAATTAGCATAACCGTTACCATTATTATAAGGATATGGCCTATAGTTATTACTAGAATTGTTCCGATAAGCATTGTTGTTGAAATTATTATTTTTAATGAAGTTTAAATCAACATGTTCTTCTTGGGCAACCAATGAAGCTAATGGAACATTATTAGGATCAACATTAGTCCTATCATTCACAAGCATAGACATAATAGCATCAACCTTATCATTCAAGGAAGAGGATTCTTCAACAGAATTTACCTTCTTACCTTGTGGAGCTCTTTCCGTGTGCCATTCAGAGTAATTAACCATCATATTATCAAGAAGCTTTGTTGCTTCACCAAGAGTGATGGACATAAAGGTACCTCCAGCAGCTGAATCCAATAAATTCCGCGAAGAAAAATTTAGTCCCGCATAGAAGGTTTGGATGATCATCCAAGTAGTCATCCATGGGTTGGGCAATTTTTAACCAGAGATTTCATTCTTTCCCAAGCTTGAGCAACATGTTCATTATCCAATTGTTTAAAATTCATTATGCTACTCCTCAAAGATATAATTTTAGCAGGGGGATAATATCTACCAATAAAAGCATCCTTGCATTTAGTCCAGGAATCAATACTATTCTTAGGCGAGAGATAGCAACCAATCTTTAGCTCTTCCTCTTAATGAGAAAGGAAACAATTTTAATTTTATAATGTCACCATCTACATCTTTATACTTTTGCATTTCACATAGTTCAACAAAATTATTGAGATGGGCAGCAGCATCATCAGAACTAACACCAGAAAATTGCTCTCGCATAACAAGATTTAGTAAAGCAGGTTTAATTTCAAAGAATTCCGCTGTAGTAGCTGATGGCGTGTATTTCACACGTTCGTTGGGCAACCCCAAGAGGAAGGTATGATGCGCACAGCAGCAAGTTTTTCCTCAGAAAGAAACCAAGGTTTATCGAACCAGGAGGAGCCAAGAAGCACGTTGAAGGTTGATGGCGGCGGGATGTAGTGCGGCGCAACACCGGAGATTCCGGCGCCAACGTGGAACCCGCACAACACAACCAAGCTACTTTGCCCCAACGAAACAGTGAGGTTGTCAATCTCACCGGCTTGCTGTAACAAAGGATTAACCGTATTGTGTGGAAGATGATTGTTTGCAGAGAAAACAATAAAAACAAGTATTGCAGTAGATTGTATTTCAAGTAAAGAGAATTGGACCGGGGTCCACAGTTCACTAGAGGTGTCTCTCCCATAAAACGAACAAGCATGTTGGGTGAACAAATTACAGTTGGGCAATTGACAAATAAAGAGAGCATGACAATGCACATACATATCATGATGAGTATAGTGAGATTTAATTGGGCATTACGACAAAGTACATAGACCGCCATCCAACCGCATCTATGCCTAAAAAGTCCACCTTCAGGTTATCATCCGAACCCTCCCGCATTAAAGGCTTGCCGTAACTGAACGAAGTACAAACA
>NW_025901459.1:0-46970 GCF_022539505.1 Lolium rigidum
CACATTGAGTACCCGTGAACATTGACCTGCCTAAGGCCATCTCCAACGGGCCGACGCATTTTGGATGTCTAAATTATCCACGGGTATCCGTTTACATCGTCTGACGGACACAGAAATGGTCGTGCGTCCGTTTGTGTTGGGGGTGGCTTCAGCGGACTGACGCATTTCCGGCGGGCCAGTTTAGTTTCAGAAAATTCAGAAAAGAGGTTGTAGCCTCAAATTAGTTCAAATTTGCATGAAATTATACATCAAATTGAGGTCTGAAATAAGTTCATCAAACTTTGCACATGGTAAAGCGCAAAGTGGAGTCCAAAGGGACACAACAAGGTTTGAACAGCATAAAAAGTCCAAAAGGAGGTCATGGTGCTGGACGCATGGCGCCGGTGATCAGGCGTCTCGCGCGTGGATTTCGGCGTGCCTCTTCATGAACCAGGCCCTGGTGTCGTCGTCGATGCTGCTCAAGTTGGCTAGCATGATCCTTGTGTCCTCTACACGGGTCTTGGCCGCGGCGTCCATCCTCCTGACCTCGGTGTCACGCAATTAGGCCTCGGTGTCTGCCTTTTTTGCCTCGACGTCCATCCTTTGGACCTCAATGACCTCTTTCGTGAGGTTGAGGTAGATGGCAGTTGCGTCCTCTTTTTTCAGACGCTTCTTCTCGTCCCTAGCAGCCATGGCCTGTGCCTCTAGGGCTAGATCGGTCTTGGTAGCCTTATGGCCTCGAGGACATGGTGGAAGGGCTTGACGGCCATGATCGTCGTCTTCGCCGTCGAGGTTAACCGTTGTCCCATTCTTCAGGGCTTCATCGTAGGCCGCAAAGCTTGTCTGCCACTTTTGCGTGCCCTTTAGCTTGTCCCAACAATGGACCATATGGTAGCCTTTCTTATGCACTGTCTTGAACCTCTCCAAGGCCCGGGATACCTATAATCACGCCAACACCGCTAATGTACATAGAATGATGTAAATATAACATAATGATGATGGTTGTGTCTTGTTTACCATTGAAATCACGCCAGCGCCGCTAACAGGGTGGTTGATAGTATGTTCGACGGCCGAGCAGAACTTGCTTGTCTCTTGTTTGATGTAGTTCCATCTTTTTCTGATGGACTCTTCCGTGCGAGGGCTTGGGATGTGGTAGGGATCGTGCATCTTTCTCTCGTTGTACTCCTGCATGCCCTTGGCCTAGTACACCTTGCCCTTTTGTTGGGTGCCATTAATACATTCATGGCTTGTTGCCAACCACGCGTCGCACAAACACTTGTCCTCGTTGTCGATGAATCCTTGTGTCCTGTGGCTCTCCCTCTTCTTCTTGGTATCATTTCCCGTGGTGAGGACAGGCCCTGTTGGCGCGTTCTCAAACTCGTCGACGCACACGGGTGTTGGCTGCGTGGGCTGGGTGGAGAACAGCTGTGCGCCATCAATGTCATCTGCATCTTGCGTCGGTGTACATTCATCATGCGGGCCTTTCCCGGACCCGACGTCGCCAACAAAGCCGCCGCCGTAGATCATGGCCTCGATGTCTTTGTCATGCCGGTCCTTCCAATAGGCCTACGAATCACCGGACGTCAGATGCATGACATACGGCAGTCGCACACATCGAGAGAGCTCACGTACCGAGTCGTCCATCATCAGGGCAGATGGTGCCATTTCGTCAAATAGGATGCGGGGCACCGACATGCTTTCCTCCGGCGGCAGCTGACGCGCCTTGTGTATCGCGCTCGGGCACGAGTCACCGCTTCTCGACGCCCGGTTGAGGTCGGGAACCGGCGCCCCGTTGAACTGCACCGGTGCCACGCCGGAGGTGAACCGCGAAGCCGGGTGGGCCTGCAAGGGAGCGGGAGTTCTAGGACACAGCTGGGAACTTACCGAGCTCACCGACGAGGCTAGAGGAGCGACGTCGGCGATCCCCTCTCGCTTGACGAGCATGTACGCCTCTGCTAAGCTCGGATGGAGGCCTACTTCGGCTTTCAGCTGCATTTTCCACGCCTGCTGGCTGGCCTCTAGGGCGGCGGCCGCTGCATTCCTGTCCTTCAGGTTCCTACGTCGACCGGGACGCTTCGCGGCCTCGACGCCTTTCTCCTCCTTAGACAACACCTTCTTTGCCGTCTTTAGCTTAGCGTCCCGGCCTCCGGTGGTGGCCCGCTTTGCTTCCACCGGACCCGCGGGCTCCATTGTGGCGGTGGTCGTGGCTATGGGGGAGTGTGGGGCGGCGGCGGGTGCGAGGGTTACCTCAGAATCCATGGTGGTGGTTGCGGTGGTGAGGACGTCCATCGCTTCAGGACTGCGCGCCGGTCTACTTTGATTTTCGTGCGGGGAATGGCCACTGGCGGGAATATTATCGGCCTCCCTCCCACTGACGCGCGCGCCCTAAGTAAGTTTCGGCGGACAATCGACGGGACCGCGGAGCATCCGCGGAGACGCAAACCTGACGCATACTTGGGCCAGGTTTGCATCGCCGCGGACGACCCGGTCACTTTGTGTTGCCCCGCTGGAGGAGGGCCCAGACACATTTTTGGTCAGGGCAGACGCAAACGGTCGCTCAACGTCCGTTTCCGTCACCCCGTTGAAGATGCCCTAAGCTTACTTTGTAAGAGAGGAAAAACGTCTCTGAGATTTATCAAAATTTGAATATATATAGAAACTAATAGCATCTACATCATCTAAATTTTGACATACTATCTCAGACAAACAGAAGGAGTACAAAATTACATGCAAATCTTTTAAATCAAGAAACCTGAAAACCCGAGCATCAAGCATGAGGATGACGCGGGAGCGGCAAGAGGAAACGACATGAAGGTTGTTACTAGATTTTGGGAGGCGGGAAGTTGCAGGTTTGTAAATTCGTAACCAAATTCAAAGGCAAGTGTAGCAGAGGTTGGGCATTGGGTGACGGGATATGAAAAGACGTGCACAAGCTTTGTGTTAGTTGCGACCTGCAGGCTCTCCTAAAAGCTGAAAAGGGAGGATGCTTTGGTTATCCACAAAAGGGAAAAAAAATCTCCCAGCTAGGGCTTCAGTTTACCAACCCATTTCACTTTCTTCGTGAGTGAATTATCTCAAAATAAATTATTGGTAGTACATTGCAAGAAATAGACGGAAGGTTACAAAACCTTCTCCGTCTGTCCAGAATGTACAGAAAATTTTGAAATTAGATGCAACCATCGGCACCCGTTCCGTTACCCAGTTTCGTCATCAATGCGATGCAGCTAGCAAAGTGACACTGACACACCCCGCCGGCCAAGCACGCGATGCAGCTGCAGCGCATCAATGCCAAAGCAAAGCACGACCGAGTACACTCCGTCTTTTCAGGGCCCGCACGAGTACGCCTCGCTGCATTGCCATTCGACAAAGCTTGGCCAGCAAACTCCTAGGCTAGCCCCGTGTGGCGTAGCAAACGGGCCGTGTTTGGTGCACATTCCAGACAAGGCAATCCTTACTCACAGCCCGAACCACAATGCACATCCCAAACAAAAAAACATATCATATCATACTTCCATTTTTTTCTTTCATTACTTACTCCAATTTTTACCAAAATAATTGGTACCAAAACTCGGGGCAGATTTTTTTCCTTTTAGATTTGACAGTCACAAAATATGAACCCAGCAGTAAAATTATGACATATTGTTTTATGAATTTTTTATTTAATATGAAGGCAATAGTTTTCCCTTATCCATTAATCAACAAGAGGATGTCCAGTCAATTAGAGAAAAATCGGGTGAAAATCATACAACAAGGTCTAAACCTATATGAACACAAACACCACTGGTTCAAGCCCACTCGAAATCCAAGAACAACATGACCACAACCACTGTTGCCGGGGCCGAGGAAAAACATCCTCAGAGGTGCCAACCATGCAATTACAAAACAAAGGGAAACCTCGATTGACCTGTTCCGCACAGCTAGTCGGTGTCCCATCACTTTTAAAGAGAAGATGACGCCGCTGTTGTGCTAGGAGCAAACCTAGGATGCTCCCGCAGAGGTGAAGAAGTGTTGCGTGTTTCACAAGACTTTGTGCCAAAAGCGACACCAGACACGCCAATGACCAACATCGAGAGAAACCTCATCACCCACACGGCATAAGGTCAAACAACCTCAACGTTGTTGAACTTTCGGAGGTGCCAACCTGACTTTGAACGCACCATTGATCCATGCGCGATCCACGAGACCACCTTTCGGGGCCGTTCACTC
This sequence comes from Lolium rigidum, assembly GCF_022539505.1. NCBI lineage: Eukaryota > Viridiplantae > Streptophyta > Magnoliopsida > Poales > Poaceae > Lolium > Lolium rigidum. The sequence continues at coordinate 4,186 of NW_025901459.1, forward strand.
CCAAGCTGCAATGTCGCATGACCTAGTTGTTTGGAGCCATGCTGATGCTGCACAGAACAGCTACCTGCATACCACAGTTGCAAGACCACGTTCAAGGCCGCCGCATCGACATACTACCACACCGCCCCTATGGGACGCGTCGACCGAGCCCACAACCCCACTACACTCAGACCTCCAGATTGTCCCACACATGCAAAGCCATAGCTCTGCCCCATAGAGTCGTTGTTGCATAGCTTCCCGGGGCTGCCTCGTCCACCATTAAACCTTGACGTAGAAGGAGCTCCGCGCAATAGTCACCAGCTGGTTCCCCAAAACGACACACAAAAGGGTGGAAGCGATGGAGATGCGGACGTTATCCGCTCCGATGAATCAGAGCAGGTTTCACCCGAAGAACCCGCCCCTTTTTATATAGAGGAATGGTGTAGGACGACACAACCAAGGAGGAAAAAGATGCCCAACATGCCATTTGTCGCCGGCACCGACCTCAGTGTCCGAAGCTCCTCCTCTTCCATTTCTCTCATAACTTACTGCATTTTACCAAAATAATTGGTACCAAAACTCGGGCAAGGTTTTTGTAGATCCGACTCTGCCACAAAATGTTAGCCACTAGAGCCTTACCTGCCGCGCAGCAAGCCTCGGTTGCCGACCACACCCTGCATATTCATGCATCACACATTCACACCGCCTGCCTTCCAGCGCACCAAGGCCTACCTAGCCGAGCCACTAGAATCCCCTCCACAGCCACCCGGGCGAGGCCAGCGGCGGTGTTGAGGGCGACCGAGGGGTGCAATGTGGCGGTGGCGAGCAAGGGTTGCCCCGTGTCGCTCGTCTGGAGCAACAGGTTCAAAAGGTCTATAGGGGTAGACGTACAGAATGTTTGAGCAACATTTTATGAAACGGAAACACTTTTGTATTTGTGAAATATAAAAATCAAATAGCAAAGAGGTTGTGCACAGACATTGCTTCCATGAGAACTTGCTACTCCAGAAGTTTATGTACACAATAGCACCACATTTCTTTTCTTTTATAGTTTTATTAAAGGAAGCACCACATTTCCACGAAGTACATGCAGGTTAATATCTATATCTATAAGAAGAAGAAAAATGTCTGGCTATCAAAATCAAAAGCTTGCTAATGCTAACTAACTACACCGCCTAAAGCAGAAACAAAAGGGGTATTCCGACTGTGATTTCAGCCGAGTATACCACCGGATAATATTTCTATCGATAGAGATGAGACGTCACCACTCTATATATGCATTCTAAAAGGACCATTTCTATACCACAGCTCATCCAGACAAGCTGATGCTACTGATTTATGATCAGTGCGCTGTCTCAGAATCAAGACATGCAATACACTCTGAAGGCTCGGCGAGGCCGTAGACATCCTCGATGCAGCTGCTGTGGAACGTATGGTGGCATGCCAGGACCGCCACCACTGGGGGAGCCAAAGGATCATGAGCCGCAGCCCCCTGTGTCCGGAAAGCGAGGTCGATCTTGCAGAGCGCACACCTTGTTCCCAGTGGCTCCGGCTCTGGCACATCGTCATCCTCAAATAGAGCTGAAATTGTAACAGGGCAATTATTATGATTAAGTCAACATGCACAGGGTTAGACAGTCATCGAACTAGGGGACATGCCTGCCTGGCATCGAGAAAGATACAAATACAATTAGAGTAGTCTAGTTTTCTTGTAGTTATTTTAGTTTTGCGAAGTAGAATTACCAGGACCCTTGATGTGAAGTTCCGATTGTGAATTCGCCAACTTAAATTGCTCCAGCAGCTGCTCCTGCTGCCTGATTAACAACGCCCTCCTGTAAGCAGGATGTGGGGGAACTTTGGGGGGGTCATTCATATTCCCGATTTCTAGCTTTGGTACGACTACTGGGCCTGTCGCACCAGCAGGCACACTGGCCTGGCTTGTGGGCAGAGGCATCCTGGTAAACCTCTGTTGATTATTTGTTTGCAAGTGTTGTCTGGGCAGTGTTACAACAGGTGCACGTAACTGATTGACCTGTCGCGTTCTGTTGTCAATAGCTTCTGTACTGACTGGAGCAACAAACTGGTTGACTTGGCGTGTTCTGTCGCCAATAGCTTCTCCAATGACTGGAGCAAACGAATGACCGGGAAAAACTGGAGCAAACGAATGATCAGGAAAAGCTGGAGCAAACGAACGATTGATCTGCCGTGTTCTGTTGCTATCAGCTTCAGGAAAAACTGGAGCAACCGAATGATTGATCTGCCGTGTTCTGTTGCCAACGGCTTCAGGTAAAACTGGAACAAACGAATGATTGATCTGCCGTGGTCTGTTGCCAACGGCTTCAGGATAAACTGGAGTAACCAACTGATTGGCTTGCCTTCTTTCTCTGACAATAGCATCTGTGGTGGCTGGAGCAACTGAGTGATTGACTTGGCTTGCTCCACTGGAAGTAGCTTCTGCAATGGCTGGAGCAACCGACCGATTGACTTCGCTGGTCTTCGGAGTCCCAAATTGCAGCTGGCGTGCAAGCAATGGAACAACACTGGCAGAATCCTTTCCAGTTTCAGTTTCTGGCTCCCTCGTAAGCACTGGAGCAGCTAATTTAGCACCCTGGCTTCTGATAGTAGGATTCATTTTTGAAACTACATCAGAAGAGCTCTTGCCACTTTGCAGTTTCTTTGGTAGAGATGGGATGACAGGCCCGTCCAACTGGTCACCCTGACTAGCGCATTCTTCATTTCTGTTGTTCTTACCTGAATAAGTAATGAATCTAATCAAAACTATGAATACAACATGAAAGATAAAAATGAGGACAAAAATGCTCTAGTTCATACCACTGCGAACATTTCTATTACTTTTTGAAGCTGAATCTTTAGCAGCCTGTGAGGAAGTAACTCTGGACCGCTTGGCAGTAGGGTTGGTTGCAGGAGGGCTTGCCCGTTTCAGCTCTTCACTCAGAACAGCAGGCTGAGTAAGAGGCTTCCAAGCAGATTTAGTCACTCCATGAGGGGTTCGAGCACGGGTTACAGTGGGTCGTGATGCAGCTAACTGAATGCTAAAGCAAGCATCTGGAGTACTTTTGCGGCTGCTTGTGCTATCGACTCTTTCCTTTTCACCAGGTGTAGCAGCAACTGCGGGAGGTAACCGTGTCATAGACCGAGTAACAGGGCGATACACCTTCTGGTAAGCAGGTGTGCTGCATGATGGCTCAGAGTGGCCAGCATTGCTGCTCACTGGAATGAAAACAAAAGCAAAAGGTTACAAATATGTCATGTGGAGGTGTACTGTTACGTGATATTAACTTGATGAAGTGAGAAGGCAATGGCTTTGTAAAATTATTGAAACCTTCCTTGGAAACACAAATACTAAACTTTAGGCCACTTGCAACTTAGTAAAATGAAAAACAGTACCCAACAATATATAGGTTTGCCTGTATCAAAGGCTGGCATTTGTACAGATCGACCGAGCTTTAAAATATTAAATACAGTATCATACAAATGGATTATGTAACATGGGGATAAACTACACAATGAATAAATAGATACTCATAATCTGTGAAGACAAATTCATGAGCAAGATGAATTAATTTGAAAAAAAAAAATCACCAGCTATGGTAGAAATGTAACATCAGTGCATCATTATACCTATGAAACCTGAGAAACTAATCCATACCGGGAAACAACTAATTTTGACCATTCTGATATCTTTTTCAGGATTCCAGCATGGATACATGACTTGTGCACACTACTAAATGGAAATCAATGTACCAGCAATCCAGCATAATGCAAGTTGAATATATCCACCAGGATACAATAAATGCATTCACCATGTTTCAACTCAAAATCAAGCAACATAACTTGCAGGGAAACAAATCAACTAGCAGCGCAAATTATCGAGATAATACTTTTCACCTGCACTTTTCAAGCAAATCCGGTAAGGACTAACCAGAACCTTAACAAGACTGCCCCACCAAAGAAAAATTATCAGTTACAGAACAACCTATTATGAATTCTGCGATCCATTTCCGTGAAGAAAATCACATTTCATTGCAAATGCATGAACACAGCCACAGGAATTCTTGCACAAAATAAACAATTAAGGGAACAGAAATCACTTATGAGGTTACCATGGACACTTATGAGGTTCCCATTTCCATGGTAACCCAATTCAAGAAACATCAACCCAAATATGATGCTGTACCTCTAATACCACCGTATCCAATTGAAGAAACACTCAAATAACCTATCTATCGCTGTACACCAGGGTGACAAGTTTCCCGAGCCAAAATCAGGACTGTATTCCGGATTGCATCAGCTCCCGATAAGGGTACACCCCATCAACGGCAAGCACATCTAAAAGAAATCCCCCCTCCACGCAATCAACGCATCACATTGCATCGAGACCTAAACAAGACTGCCCCCCTAAGAACAGTGATCACTTGAAGACCTAACAAGATATCCTCAATCCAATTTCCATGGAGAAAATCACATTTCGTTGCAAATGCCAGCAATAAATGGATTCTTGCAGAAAGCCAACAATAAATGGAACAAAAATAAGTGCTGAAGTTGCCCAATTCCATGGCAACCCAATTCAAGAAACATTACCCCAAATCCAAGGGGCCCACGTTTGCTCTGCCTCCAATACCACCACATCCAAGAACAAAGAAATCACCTATCTACTTGCCGTACACCACCAGGGTGGCAGGTTTCCAGAACCAAAATCAGGGGCTCGATTCCGTACCGCCCGGCGATATTCCCCCGTTCCTAGAACTAGGACCGGTAAATCGGGGCAACATATGTATCCGATCACGCCTCTCCCCCCAAGAATCCGTACACCGTACAGGGTATACAGCCCATCAGCGGGAGCGCATCTACACGAATCCCCCCGGCGCGCAATCAGCCCATCACATTGCATCGGAGCCACCAGCTCGCGGCCCCGAAATCCATCCACCGGGAAAGATCGGCGCAGCATCAATCAAATCGACAATAAACCCAGGATTCTGACGGATTGGTGGCGCTCTTACCGTTCTTGGCGGGGGCCGGCGGGCGGGCCGCGGAGCCCGACGCGCGCGGCATTGGATTGGGCGAATCGGCGGCGCAATCGCGAGAAATCGGAGGAGAAAGCCCTAAATTCGCCTGCTTATTTTCCTCTTCCTTGTAATTTTTTCTTTTTGGAGGGGGACGGGGGGAGAGCGGGGGCTTAGGAGGTGGCGGGCGGGCTATATAGTCTTCGGATGTCAGCGTCTGCGCTGGCCCCATTGTTCAGGTGGGGTGGGCCCAGCTGGAAGTGACAAATCTTATCGCCCCAATTTCTCCCCTCCTTTAGAACAAAAGGTTCCTTATAAATAGAAAAACAGTGCTTCCGAAATGAAAATTGTCCTTATTGCAGAAATACTGTATAAAAGTTCTTTAGAAATATGGGATCAATGGCATATTATAGCATAATGAAACTTGTACACTCGATATACGCTAGAAATACTTCGGAGACATGGAATGTTCAACTACCATGTGATGGTATTACGAAGGTACTGTAAGGTCACATGTGGCATGACATGACTCCTAGATGTCGTGAATCTACACTACTGCGGAGTATACAGCGATAAGTAAATTAAGACTCCTTCTGAAGTCATACTATAGCTATGTCATCTCAACATCATCTAGTTTCAGTCAAAGTATAGGATAGCAAATACTAAGTTGATGGGAATGAATTGACTACATTTACACTTTGCCCCTGCATTCTAAAAAGGAAACATGGTAGCTCCATCATTGAAAATGGCAAGATTATCTTGCCTACCCATGTCATTAGAGATAACATAGACATATTTATGACTTTACAGTCAATGAATGTTTGCATTAACATGAAAACACATTAGGAAGATAATAAATGTTGCATAAAGGAGAAGAATAGAGGATAATGATCTCTTATACAGGAATGGCAACCTTCACTATCGTGTCTCTCTAACTCGGCGTGGACCATGAAGGCACCTCTAGAATATGACATCATACCACCTTAGTACAAATGGAGTAATAATTGTAAAGTCATAAAATTAAATGAACTACATACTACCATTCGTTCATCAAATCCACAAAGGTGCCTTTTTAAGAAAAGGAGGTTGAAACCCTCGGCCTCCGCATCAAAAAGATGCATATAACTCTTTTTATAATAATATCTTCGTGGAGACAAAGCCACATATACAAGCTCAACAATTGGGTTGATAATGTCATTGAGACCTTGTCCATGAAGGTGATATACATTATCTTTATCTCCATATACAAAGTGTAAAAAGGATGTCAGAATCATGAATCACAAAAGGTGGAAAATTCTTATAAAAGTTAAGTTGAAAAATTAGCATATCTGTTAATTTACTTAATCCACTACAATAATCACATGTGGTGGTGGGTTTGGGTCGATGCCGATGCATATTGAATCAAACAAATTGTGTTAAGGTCTTGAGAACCATGAGAAGTGGGACGTTGGTGTTCAGTTATCCATTGCGCACATTTTCTTATACCAAAATTAAAATGGGATTCATCTCTTAAAGTTAAGTTGCTCGTAGTCATCATGACATCTAAAAGGATATATTTAAATCGGAGTGCCATGGAGAAAATCAAAGAAACTAAACATAATATCATGAAGAAAATAATAGTGCCATATAGAGAAAGAGGAAATAGGGGATTTAAGGATATACCGCTTGTTGACAATTCAATACCTCATATGCTTCCATTTCTAATAGCTAATTCAGATAATCATACTCTACAAAAACTATGTTATAGATTGGTTAAACTCGTGCACTCTATAAACCTCTTTAAGTTATTTCTAATAGTAACCATTATCCATAAAGATGTACAAAACCATTTAAGGTACAACTCAATAGAACAATGTGTCCCATAAATGAATGTGAATTTTCCATCTTTAATGCTTTGCCTATATTGGAAAGAGCTTCAGTCTAACAATACATTTCAAGGTAGAATATTACAATACAAAACGGGTGAAATATGTTGTACTTTAGCACTAGTATGTGGTTTCTTGGTGTTAAATACAGTAGTTTTTTTTATAAATGTTGTATGAATGAAGGAATATTTAAGATTGGGGTGAGAACATGAGATGTGCATAAGTAAAAAATAATAATATGTATAGTGTGTTATCATGGTGCTTCTAAAAAGAGGGTGGGGCGTGCTAGTTTTTAAGTAATTTGTGTCACTATCGCTAATGCACCACACAGTTGAAGCAACCCATGGTTTGGTAAAGTACAAATGGGTATCTGCACATGATGTGTAATATTATAGTATAGGTGGTGTTAGTTTTATCTCCCAATTTTAGTTTGTTTCTATTAAAATCGATAAGATACATAACACTAGTTTCAAGTGGTCACACTTATTTTGTTGTGTTATGTCCAATGAGGTTTATTGGAAAAAAATACACGGAAATCGAATTATTTCTGAGCACTTTTGAAAGTTCAATAAGAGCGACTAAAGGGGGTGTGAATAGGAGCTAGTCAATTTTTAATATTTTTCAATTTATGCAATGCGGAAGTGTAAAGGTGATAACTTGAAAATAATGATGAACCTAATGATGCGATTCAAACAAGGAAATGGAAACAACAAGTAAAGAGAGAAAGAGATAGAGAGAGAGTTATCGAGACAACCAGGGAGCGAGCGAGGACGAGTCGCGATATATTTCTAGTAGTTCCTTCCCAAGGGAAGTACGTCTATATTGAGCAGGTGTGGCACCACGAAAGTTGCCAACTACCACAAAGGCGTTACCTTATTCCTCGGTCGAGGCGTACCCACTTCTCCACTAAGCAAGGCCGGTCGAGGTGGCTAACCTTCACACAAGGTTGGGGCAAGACTCCACAAACACCTTGGAGGCTCCCAACAACATCAAGAGCTAGTACAAACCAAATCTAGCCTCGTGATGAACTCCTCAACAAGGATCCCCTTAAAAGGAGATCTAGGGTTTCTAAATCCACGAAGGAAATGTTTGGGGTTTTCGAATTTTCTTGGGTAGATAGGTAGATCGGTCCCTCCTCTTTTGATTACCAAATTTTGTGGGGATTTGATTGGCTAGGGAGGGAGATCCACGCAAGTGAAGCTCAACAACAATGGAAGAGAGAGAGAGAGAGAGATAGAGAGAGAGAGAGAGTGTGTGTGTGTGTGTGTTCCCCGCCTTCAAAACAGATAGATCTGAGGAGGAAGAAGGGGTTCCTTCTATAACATGTACGCTGAGATTTGCCCATTGACGTCGGGGGGATGATCCGAGTTTATGAAACCCAGGATGGCCCCTCCCCCCTCAAGATTATCGGGGTGCTGCGTAGTTGACTTGAGGGTCGGATGATTAGGCCACGCCGGATATTGGGATTTTCCGGGGGGGGGGGGGCGGATGTTGGGTACCTCTGCTCTCCCTTCCGCGAGTGTGCCAACTTATGGTAGGAGGGGCAGACAGAAGGACCATCTGGGGGCGGATGAAGAAAACGCCCGGGGGCGGATGAAGGGAATTTCCGCCCTTCTCTGCAAGTGTGCAAAAATCTTCTGCACACCCTTGGGGCTCTGCATTACGGATTACGGGCGACCAGATAGTCCGGCCCGTGATAGGTCAGATTATCCACCTCTCTGAAATGTACCATTCTCCTTCTCTTGATCTTTTCTTTCACCATATATCTTCAACATGTTACATACCACCAAAAATAAAGGCCACACATCCAGTCCTAGAACCAGATCGTGAACTTTGGAGTTTGGTGGGTCATCAACTGTAGTGGTAAAATTAAATATTACACAGTTGAGCACATACGATAAAAAAAACCGCGTGTTGTTAACAAACACACAAAACATAGAGGGATAGAGCTTGCTCTTTGAACCACATTCGAACTCTCAATACCAACTAGGCTAAGATGATGAGCTAGCTTTCTCAACATATATTATGTTGGCACATCTAAGACCTTTGTGTTGTCACCCATGGGAGTAATAACTTCAAAATGTGATAATTAGATGAAGTACATGCTATCGTTGATTCCATTCTGTCGTTCAAGATGTTGTTCTACATCATTTTTATCTTCCATTACTGAATCTTAAAGTAGTGTCATCATCACGAGAATCACCCTACGTGGGATATTGGTTGTCAATTATCCATTGCATGTATTTTTTATATCAAAATCAAATTGGTTTTGTCTCTACAAGGGTTATGTTGCTCTAGTTACATCGATTGGACATTAATCAAAACATATTGCTGTAGAGGAAAACGGGGAGACAATATCATAAACTTCAAGCATTATCAACTTCATGTTCTAGGTAGATGACTATACCCTAAAATTGGCAAAGAAACACATAACCTCTAGCATTGTAGGTGTCATAAAGTTATTGCTAAGTCTCGAAAATGAGCCGAAGTGTTCGCTGAAACTAGAGGAGGATGGGCATATCTCTGATGCCCCGCCCCCACTCATCCATGCCACCTAGCTGAGATGTGAACCTCATTCTATGTGAACCTCATGCTATCACTGCCATTGTCATCCATAAACAACGCCCACATCGCATGCAAATCTCAAATATGGTAATGCCTATTTGGCGCTTGATACGTCCAAAACGTATCTACTTTCCCGAACACTTTTGCTATTGTTTTGCCTCTAATTTGTGTATTTTGGATGCAACTAACACGGACTAACGCTGTTTTCAGCAGAACTGATTCAGTGTCTCGTTTTTGTGCGGAAATCCAACTTTCGGGAAAAACCTCGGGATTTTGACGAAAGGGCCTATTTTCCCGGAATACCGACGGAGCCGGAAGGACAAGTAAGGTGGAGGCCCGAGGGCCCCACACCATAGGGCGGCGCGGCCCGGGGGGCCCGCGCGGCCTCGTGGTGTGGCCCCCTCGGCCGGCCTCCGACGCCCTCCTTCGGACTACTTATTCGCCTCGACCTAAAAACGCACGGGGAGAAGTCGGAGTCGCCAGAAACCCTCCAGAACGCCGCCACATCGCGAAACTCCGTCTCGGGAGCCAGAAGTCTCCGTTCTGGCACTCCGCCGGGACGGGGAATTGGAGGGGATCATCGCCGCCATCACCGCCAACGCCTCTCCATCAACCAGCCATGTTTCCCCCATCCATGTGTGAGTAATTCCCCCGCTGTAGGCCGAAGGGGATGGTAGGGATTGGATGAGATTGGTCATGTAATAGCATAAGATTGTTAGGGCATAGTGCCTAGTGTCCGTATATGTTACTTTTATGATATTGTTGCAACTTGTTATGCTTAATGCTTGTCACTAGGGCCCGAGTGCCATGATCTCAGATCTGAACATGTTATTGATTCATGAAGATATTCGTTGTTTATGATCTTACCTGCAAGTTGTATACACATGTTGTTGTCCGGAACCAATGGCCCCGAAGTGACAGAAATTGGGACAACCGGAGGGAATGGCGGTGATGTGAGGATCACATGTGTTCACGGAGTGTTAATGCTTTGCTCCGGTACTCTATTAAAAGGAGTACCTTAATATCCAGATAGTTTCCCTTGAGGCCCGGCTGCCACCGGCTGGTAGGACAAAAGATGTTGTGCAAGTTTCTCATTGCGAGCACGTACGACTATAATTGGAACACATGCCTATTGATTGATTAGTACTTGGATACCGTTTTATTATTATCTGCAAATGCCCTCGCTATGATTGTTACATGAGTTTCTCTCATCCATGCAACGCCCGTCATCCGTCCCCGTGCCTACGGTATTTTAATCCTGCTGTTTACTAAAATCACTACTGCTTGTCTCGTTACTCTGTTGCTTGTTATTTCACTACTGCTACTGCTATAAAACTGTTACTTCTTGATAAACTCTTGCGAGCAAGTCTGTTTCCAGTGCGAGCTGAATTGACAACTCCGTCGTTAAGGCTTTCAAGTATTCTTTGTCTCCCCTTGTGTCGAATCAATAAATTGGGTAATACTTCCCTCGAAGACTGTTGCGATCCCCTATACTTGTGGGTCATCAAGACTATTTTCCGGCGCCGTTGCCGGGAGCATAGCTTTATTTGGAAGTTCACTTGGATTGATATTGTTCGCTGCAAATTCTCCATCATGGGTAAAACTCGCGATACTAAGGTCGCCATATTACCATCCACTACAAGAAAAGGTACAACTCGAGTACCTCCGTTGCTCTTGATTCACCATCCGTGATTGATAAACTTGTTTCACCGCCACATGCTTCAAATGCTTGGTACTTCGCTCGAATCTGAAAACTCTCATAATACTGATAATATTTCTGCTGTGCTTGATGATAGTGGTTCATTGGGAACTTTTCTAGATGCTTCAATTGCTAGATCTAGACAAACTGAAAATACTCGAAACTCCTGATGCTACTACACCTGTTAATTCACTCGAACTTGAATACTCTAGTGATGATCTTGATGAAGATTATGTGGAACTTGATGATGATTTTATTGAAAAATCCCATGCTACTACTGATGCAAGAAAAATCAAAAAGTTGCTTGCGGAACATACTCGTTAGATATAAACTGTCTCCTGATCCTAAATTTGCCACATCTCCTATAAACATTAGGGATAAAGATTATGATTTTTCTCTTGATCTATCTCATATAGCTATTGTTGAGAAAACACCCTTTTGTGGTACTGAAAAAGAAAGTGCTGTTGAACACATGGCTGAGTTTATCTACTGCGAGTAGCTTGTTTTCTGATGATATTAAGAAGCGTACTTACTTTGTTGCTAAAATCTTTCCATTCTCATTAAAGGATGACGCTAAAACTTGGTATAATAGTTTGCCACCTAGTTCTATTAAAAGTCCAAAAGAATTGCTTGCTTTTTTCTTCCGGAAATACTTTCCTGCTAGTGCTCAACATGTTGCTTTGCGGAGAGTTTATAATTTTGATCGGGGAGATGAAGAGAAATTGCTCGAGGCTTGGGCGAGATTTTGCTCTCTTATTAGAGCTCCGCTCGACCATGATTTAGAAAAGCATGATTTACTTGATATATTTTATAGTGGACTAACCATTGAGTCTAGGGCATACCTGGATAGTTGTGCTTGGTTGTGTTTTCGGGAAAAGAACTCCGGACGAAGTCTGAAGAATTATTGGCTAAAATAGGCCGGAATTATGATGATTGGACTATGCTCGAACCAACTCCAACGCCAATAGTGAAGAAGAGGGGTTTAATTAAATTGAATGATGAAGATATGAGGGAAGCCAAGAAGTCTCTCAAGGAGAAAGGTATTAAATGCGAAGATGTGAAGAATCTACCTCCTATAGAAGATATATGTGAGATAATTCTCCCTTCATCCATGATTGAGGTAAATTCCCTTCAACGCTTTACTAGGGAAGATATTCCGTATTCAAAACCTCTGCGCAATGCTTAGATGAGTTTGATAATTATATTGTTAAGCAAGAAAATTTTAATATGAGAGTAGAGAATCATCTAATGGAAAATTCTCAAGCTATTAGTCAATTGCATGATATTGTGGAGAGAACCTCCAATGATGTTAAGATGCTTGTTAAACATTTTCATATGGTTCAAACTCAAATTGATCAACTCACTAAAGTGCAAAATGACTTGCTAGGAAATAATTCTAAAGAAAAACATGCTTATAAAGTAAAAACTAGAGGTGGTGTCTCTACCCGGGATCCTCTATATCTCGAAGGGCATCCCAAAAGAGTTGAACAAGATTCTCAACAAATTGAAACTAGTGCTCCATCTAAGAAAAAGAAAAAGAAACATAAGAATGTTGTAGAATCCTCCGAACCTGCTAATGATCCTAATAGTATTTCTATTTCGATCTTGAAACTGAAAGTGGTAATGAACATGATAACGATAATGATAAGAATGATACTCCGATAAAGAAGAGGTTGAAAAAGAACCTGAAAAGCATGCTAAAAATAAAAAGTATACTAAAGAAGATTTTATTGCTGAGAAACATGGTAATGAAAGAGAACCTTGGGTGCAAAAGCAAATGCCTTTTCCTGCTAAGAAATTAAAATCAAAGGAAGAAGAACACTATAATAAATTCTGTGATTGGATGAAACCTTTATTCTTGCAAATCCCTTTGATCGATGCTATTAAATTGCCTCCTTATTCAAAGTATATGAAAGATATTGTTACTAACAAAAGGAAAATCCCCAATGAGGAAATTTCCACTATGCTTGCTAATTACTCTTTCAATGGCAAAGTTCCAAAGAAGTTGGGCAACCCAGGTATACCTACTATTCCTTGTTCTATTAAGAATAATTATGTTAAAAGCTGCTCTATGTGACTTGGGCGCCGGTGTTAGTGTTATGCCTTTTTCTCTTTATAAGAGACTTTACTTAGATAAGTTGATACCTACTGATATATCTTTGCAAATGGCTGATAAATCTATCGCTATTCCTGTTGGTATATGTGAGGATGTTCTGTTCAAGTTACTAATAAGCTGCTTGATATTAAGCTGATTTTGTTGTGTTGGAAATGCCTGAAGATGATAATATGTCTATTATTTTTGGGAGACCTTTTCTTAACACCGCAGGGGCTGTTATTGATTGCAATAAAGGAATGGTTACTTTCAATGTTGATGATAAGGAACATACCGTCTATTTCCCCAAGAGGATTGAAAAAGCGTGCAGAGTTAATACTATTTCTAATGTGAGAACTATCAAAGTGGGAACTATTGATTGTCCTATATATGAGCCTAAAGAATAATATCAAACTCTTGTGATTGGATCCATATCAATACAATTCAAGGTAACATGATTGATTTGAGGTTTATTTCTTCATATGCTATATAAAATTTATTTGGTGGCAAGACTTGATCAACCTTGTTAACAAATACATCTTATATGCATAGAGGAGGTAAACAACATTTCTTTCTTCCTCCACTTGCTCTATTTGCTGTAGCATTTTTAATTTGCAAAGTTTCTTAGTTGATTAGAGTTTTCAAAAAATTTCCTGGCCAGTAATAATAAACTTAATACCCAGAAATGTGCATTTTTCAAAGTTTTCAAAAATTCGCGAAAATTACACCGTTGGTCCTATTTTTCGACGAGGCACCTGGGAGCACCGAGAGGATGACCAGTGGGGCACCACGGGGTGCCACACTACGAGCCGGCGCGGCCAAGGAGGGCGCGCCACCCTGTGGTGTGGGCCCCTCCTTGCCCCACTACTTCATCTCTTTCTCCCGAGCATCTTCTCTCTCCCGAAAAAACTCGAACCAACTTTCTCTCACTCGCGTTTTTGCTCAAGAGCTCGGGATTTTTCGATCTCTTTGCTCAGCCCGATTTCGTTTGAAATTTGGCACATTTGCTCTCCGGTATGTAACTCCTTCGATTATCCAAATAGAATTTTGTTTGGTTGAGTATATCTTGAATATTTTGCTGCTGTAGGTAACATGTTTAGTGAGCTTGCATGCTTGTTCTAAGTGGTAGAAACTAGTTTTGATGCATGATTAGTACTCTAGCAAGTTCCTATGGTAGTTTCCCTCAATTATATGTCACCAAATCAAGTTTTATATTGTTTGTTGAAAATTTCAGAAAATGGAAGGAGGTAGGCACCAACTCAACCAACATGAGTTGGATGTGCCACGAGTCATGAGAGTTCACCGAGAAGAAGGAGTATATCCCACTTACTATCCGTGTGCGGATTTCATGAGAAGTGCGGGGATCTTGCGGAGACGTCCGAAATTTAATCTCTCGTGCGGGATTGGATGATTTTGTTGAGGGAGGAGCGATGGCGTGTATTTCACACGTTCGTTGGGCAACCCCAAGAGGAAGGTATGATGCGCACAGCAGCAAGTTTTCCCTCAGAAAGAAACCAAGGTTTATCGAACCGGGAGGAGCCAAGAAGCACGTTGAAGGTTGATGGCGGCGGGATGTAGTGCGGCGCAACACCGGAGATTCCGGCGCCAACGTGGAACCTGCACAACACAACCAAGCTACTTTGCCCCAACGAAACGAGTGAGGTTGTCAATCTCACCGGCTTCGCTGTAACAAAGGATTAACCGTATTGTGTGGAAGATGATTGTTTGCGAGAGAAAACGAGTAGAAACAAGTATTGCGATGAGATTGTATTTCAAGTAAAGAGAATTGGACCGGGGTCCACGGTTCACTAGAGGTGTCTCTCCCATAAGACGAACGAGCATGTTGGGTGAACAAATTACGAGTTGGGCAATTGACAAATAAAGAGAGCATGACCATGCACATACATATCATGATGAGTATAGTGAGATTTAATTGGGCATTACGACAAAGTACATAGACCGCCATCCAACTGCATCTATGCCTAAAAAGTCCACCTTCGAGGTTATCATCCGAACCCCTCCGGTATTAAGTTGCAAAGCAACGAGACAATTGCATTAAGTATGGTGCGTAATGTAATCAACAACTACATCCTTAGACATAGCATCAATGTTTTATCCCTAGTGGCAACGACACAACACAACCTTAGAACTTTCGTCACATCGTCCCGGTGTCAATGCGAGCATGAACCCACTATCGAGCATAAGTACTCCCTCTTGGAGTTAAAAGCATCTACTTGGCCGGAGCATCTACTAATAACGGAGAGCATGCAAGATCATAAACAACACATAAGCATAGCTTTGATAATCAACATAACAAGTATTCTCTATTCATCGGATCCCAACAAACGCAACATATAGAATTACATATAGATGATCTTGATCATGATAGGCAGCTCACAAGATCCGACAATGATAGCACAATGGGGAGAAGACAACCATCTAGCTACTGCTATGGACCCATAGTCCAGGGGTAGACTACTCACTCATCACTCCGGAGGCGACCATGGCGGTGTAGAGTCCTCCGGGAGATGATTCCCCTCTCCGGCGAGGGTGCCGGAGGCGATCTCCGGGATCCCCCGAGATGGGATCGGCGGCGACGGCGTCTCGGTAATGTTTTCCGTATCGTGGCTCTCGGTGCTCGGGGGTTTCGTCACGGAGGCTATTTGTAGGCGGAAGGGCAGGTCAAGAGGCGGCACGGGGGCCCACACCACAGGCCGGCGCGGCCAAGGGGGGCCGCGCCGCCCTAGGGTTTGGCGCCCCTGTGGCCCCTCTTCGTCTCTCCTTCGGACTTCCGGAAGCTTCGTGAGAAAATAGGCCTCCGGGCTTTTATTTCGTCCAATTCCGAGAAAATTTCTATACTAGGATTTCTGAAACCAAAAACAGCGTAAAACAAAGAATCGGCACTTCGGCATCTTGTTAATAGGTTAGTTCCGGAAAATGCACGAATATGATATAAAGTGTGCATAAAACATGTAGATAACATCAATAATGTGGCATGGAACACAAGAAATTATCGATACGTTGGAGACGTATCAGCATCCCTAAGCTTAGTTCCGCTCGTCCCGAGCGAGGTAAAACGATAACAAAGATAATTTCCGGAGTGACATGCCATCATAAACTTGATCATACTATTTGTAAAGCATATGTAGAGAATGCAGCGATCAAAACAATGTGTATGACATGAGTAAACAAGTGAATCATAAAGCAAAGACTTTTCATGAATAGCACTTCAAGACAAGCATCAATAAGTCTTGCATAAGAGTTAACTCATAAAGCAATAATTCAAAGTAAAGGTATTGAAGCAACACAAAAGAAGATTAAGTTTCAGCGGTTGCTTTCAACTTGTAACATGTATATCTCATGGATATTGTCAACATAGAGTAACATAATAAGTGCAATAAGCAAGTATGTAAGAATCAATGCACAGTTCACACAAGTGTTTGCTTCTTGAGGTGGAGAGAAATAGGTGAACTGACTCAACATAAAAGTAAAAAGAATGGTCCTCATAGAGGAAAAGCATCGATTGCTATATTTGTGCTAGAGCTTTGATTTTGAAAACATGAAACAATTTTGTCAACGGTAGTAATAAAGCATATGCATCATGTAAATTATATCTTATAAGTTGCAAGCCTCATGCATAGTGTACTAATAGTGCTCGCACCTTGTCCTAATTAGCTTGGACTACCTGGATTATCACCGCAATACATATGCTTTAACCAAGTATCACAAAGGGGTACCTCTATGCCGCCTCGTACAAAGGTCTAAGGAGAAAGCTCGCATTTGGATTTCTCGCTTTTGATTATTCTCAACTTAGACATCCATACCGGGACAACATAGACAACGAGATAATGGACTCCTCTTTTAATGCTTTAAGCATTCAACAACAATTAATTCTTTTCTCATTAGAGATTTGAGGATGTTTGTCCAAAACTGAAACTTCCACCATGGCACATGGCTTTAGTTAGCGGCCCAATGTTCTTCTCTCACAATATGCATGCTCAAACCATTCAACTCAGTGTAGATCGCCCTTACTTCAGACAAGACGAACATGCATAGCAACTCACATGAAATTCAACAATGAGTTGATGGCGTTCTCCAGTAAACATGGTTATCGCACAACAAGCAACTTAATAAGAGATAAAGTGCATAATTACATATTCAATACCACAATAGTTTTTAAGCTATTTGTCCCATGAGCTATATATTGCAAAGGTGAATGATGGAATTTTAAAGGTAGCACTCAAGCAATTTACTTTGGAATGGCTGGAAAATACCATGTAGTAGGTAGGTATGGTGGACACAAATGGCATAGTGGTTGGCTCAAGTATTTTGGATGCATGAGAAGTATTCCCTCTCGATACAAGGTTTAGGCTAGCAAGGCTGTTTGAGGCAAACACAAGGATGAACTAGTACAGCAAAACTCACATAAAAGACATATTGAAAGCATTATAATACTCTATACCGTCTTCCTTGTTGTTCAAACTCAAAACTAGAAATTATCTAGACCTTAGAGAAACCAAATATGCAAACCAAATTTTAGCATGCTCTATGTATTTCTTCATTAATGGGTGCAAAGCATATGATGCAAGAGCTTAAACATGAGCACAACAATTGCCAAGTATCACATTACCCAAAACATTTATAGCAATTACTACATGTATCATTTTCCAATTCCAACCATATAACAATTTAACGAAGGAGAAACTTCGCCATGAATACTATGAGTAGAAACCAAGGACATATTTGTCCATAAGCTACAGCGGAGTGTGTATCTCTCCCATAAAGTGAATGCTAGGATCCATTTTATTCAAACAAAACAAAAATAAAAACAAAACGACGCTCCAAGAAAAAGCACATAAGATGTGGCCGAATAAAAATGTAGTTTCGGGGGAGGAACCTGATAATTTGTTGATGAAGAAGGGGATGCCTTGGGCATCCCCAAGCTTAGACGCTTGAGTCTTCTTGATATATGCAGGGGTGAACCACCGGGTGCATCCCCAAGCTTAGAGCTTTTCACTCTCCTTGATCATGTTGCATCATACTCCTCTCTTGATCCTTGAAAACTTCCTCCACACCAAACTCGAAACAACTCATTAGAGGGTTAGTGCACAATATAAATTGACATATTCAGAGGTGACACACTCATTCTTAACACTTCTGGACATTGCATAATGCTACTGGACATTAGTGGATCAAAGAAATTCATCCAACATAGCGAAAGAGGCAATGCGAAATAAAAGGCAGAATCTGTCAAAACAGAACAGTTCGTATTGACGAATTTTAAAATGGCACCAGACTTGCTCAAATGAAAATGCTCAAATTGAATGAAAGTTGCGTACATATCTGAGGATCATGCACGTAAATTGGCATAATTTTCTGAGCTTCCTGCAGGGCAGTGGGCTCAGATTCGTGACAGCAAAGAAATCTGGAACTGCGCAGTAATCCAAATCTAGTACTTACTTTTCTATCAACGGCTTAACTTGGCACAACAAAACTCAAAACTAAGATAAGGAGAGGTTGCTACAGTAGTAAACAACTTCCAAGACACAAAATAAAAACAAAGTACTGTAGGTAAAAAACATGGGTTGTCTCCCATAAGCGCTTTTCTTTAACGCCTTTCAGCTAGGCGCGAAAAGTGTGTATCAAGTAACATCGAGAGATGAAGCATCAACATCATAATTTGTTCTAATGATAGAATCATAAGGTACCTTCATTCTCTTTCTAGGGAAGTGTTCCATACCTTTCTTGAGAGGAAATTGATATTTTATATTACCTTCCCTCATATCAATAATAGCACCAACAGTTCGAAGAAAAGGTCTTCCCAATATAATTGGACAAGATGCATTGCATTCAATATCCAAGACAACAAAATCAACGGGAACAAGATTATTGTTAACGGTAATGCGAACATTATCAACTTTACCCAAAGGTTTCTTTGTAGAATGATCAGCAAGATTAACATCCAAATAACAATTTTTAAGCGGTGGCAAGTCAAGCATATTATAAATTTTCTTCGGCATAACAGAAATACTTGCACCAAGATCACATAAAGCATTACAATCAAAATCTTTAACCTTTATCTTAATGATGGGCTCCCAACCATCTTCTAGCTTTTTAGGAATAGAGGCTTCGCGCTCTAGTTTCTCTTCTCTAGCTTTTATGAGAGCATTTGTAATATGATGCGTGAAAGCCAAATTTATAGCACTAGCATTAGGACTTTTAGCAAGTTTTTGCAAGAACTTTATAACTTCAGAGATGTGGCAATCATCAAAATTCAAACCATTATAATCTAAAGCAATGGGATCATCATCCCCAATGTTGGAAAAAATTTCAGCAGCTTTATCACAAGCAATTTCAGCAGTTTTAGCAGTTTCAGGCAGTTTTTCGCGCTTTGCATTAGAAGTGGGAACATTGCTAACACCAATTCTTTTATTAGTATGAGTAGGAGGTGCAGCAACATGTGTAGCATTAGCATTACTAGTGGTGGTAATAGTCCAAACTTTAGCTATATTCTTCTCTTTAGCTAGTTTTTCATTTTCTTCTCTATCCCACCTAGCACGCAGTTCAGCCATTAATCTTATATTCTCATTAATTCTAACTTGAATGGCATTTGCTGTAGTAACAATTTTATTTATCAATGTCCCTATTAGGCATAACTTTCGATTTCAAAAGATCAACATCACAGGCAAGACTATCAACTCTAGAAACAAGAATATCAATTTTATTGAGCTTTTCCTCAACAGATTTGTTAAAGGCAGTTTGTGTACTAATAAATTCTTTAAGCATGGCTTCAAGTCCAGGGGGTGAATTCCTATTATTGTTGTAAGAATTTCCATAAGAATTAGCATAACCGTTGCCATTATTATAAGGATATGGCCTATAGTTATTACTAGAATTGTTCCGATAAGCATTGTTGTTGAAATTATTATTTTTAATGAAGTTTACATCAACATGTTCTTCTTGTGCAACCAATGAAGCTAACGGAACATTATTAGGATCAACATTAGTCCTATCATTCGCAAGCATAGACATAATAGCATCAACCTTATCACTCAAGGAGGAGGATTCTTCGACAGAATTTACCTTCTTACCTCGTGGAGCTCTTTCCGTGTGCCATTTAGAGTAATTTATCATCATATCATCAAGAAGTTTTGTAGCCGCCCCCAATGTGATGGACATAAAGGTACCTCCAGCAGCTGAATCCAATAAATTCCGCGAAGAAAAATTTAGTCCTGCATAGAAGGTTTGGATGATCATCCAAGTAGTCGATCCATGGGTTGGGCAATTTTTAACCGGAGATTTCATTCTTTCCCAAGCTTGAGCAACATGTTCAGTATCTAATTGTTTAAAATTCATTATGCTACTCCTCAAAGATATAATTTTAGCAGGGGGATAATATCTACCAATAAAAGCATCCTTGCATTTAGTCCATGAATCAATACTATTCTTAGGCGGAGATAGCAACCAATCTTTAGCTCTTCCTCTTAATGAGAAAGGGAACAATTTTAGTTTAATAATATCACCATCTACATCTTTATATTTTTGCATTTCACATAGTTCAACAAAATTATTGAGATGGGCAGCAGCATCATCGGAACTAACACCGTAAAATTGATGGTTCATAACAAGATTCAAGAAAGCGAGGTTTAATTTCAAAGAATTCTCGCTGTAGTAGCGAGTGGAGCAATAGGTGTGCATAAGAAATCATTATTATTTGTGGTTGTGAAGTCACACAACTTAGTATTTTCAGCGTTGGCCATTTTAGCAATAGTAAATAAAGCAAACTAGATAAAGTAAATGCAAGTAAACTAATTTTTTTGTGTTTTCGATATAGCAAACAAGATAGCAAATAAAGTAAAACTAGCAACTAATTTTTTTGTATTTTGATTTAGTGCAGCAAACAAAGTAGTAAATAAAATAAAGCAAGACAAAAACAAAGTAAAGAGATTGAGAAGTGGAGACTCCCCTTGCAGCGTGTCTTGATCTCCCCGGCAACGGCGCCGTAAAATATGCTTGATGGCGTGTATTTCACACGTTCGTTGGGCAACCCCAAGAGGAAGGTATGATGAGCACAGCAGCAAGTTTTCCCTCGTAAAGAAACCAAGGTTTATCGAACCAGGAGGAGCCAAGAAGCACGTTGAAGGTTGATGGCGGCGGGATGTAGTGCGGCGCAACACCGGAGATTCCGGCGCCAACGTGGAACCCGCACAACACAACCAAGCTACTTTGCCCCAACGAAACAGCTGAGGTTGTCAATCTCACCGGCTTGCCGTAACAAAGGATTAACCGTATTGTGTGGAAGATGATTGTTTGCAGAGAAAACGAGTAGAAACAAGTATTGCGGTAGATTGTATTTCAGTAAAGAGAATTGGACCGGGGTCCACAGTTCACTAGAGGTGTCTCTCCCATAAGACGAACAAGCATGTTGGGTGAACAAATTACAGCTTGGGCAATTGACAAATAAAGAGAGCATGACCATGCACATACATATCATGATGAGTATAGTGAGATTTAATTGGGCATTACGACAAAGTACATAGACCGCCATCCAACCGCATCTATGCCTAAAAAGTCCACCTTCGAAGTTATCATCCGAACCCCTCCAGTATTAAGTTGCAAAGCAACGGACAATTGCATTAAGTATGGTGCGTAATGTAATCAACAACTACATCCTTAGACATAGCATCAATGTTTTATCCCTAGTGGCAACAAGCACAACACAACCTTAGAACTTTCGTCACTCGTCCCGGTGTCAATGCGGGCATGAACCCACTATCGAGCATAAGTACTCCCTCTTGGAGTTAAAAGCATCTACTTGGCCAGAGCATCTACTAATAACGGAGAGCATGCAAGATCATAAACAACACATAAGCATAACTTTGATAATCAACATAACAAGTATTCTCTATTCATCGGATCCCAACAAACGCAACATATAGAATTACATATAGATGATCTTGATCATGATAGGCAGCTCACAAGATCCGACAATGATAGCACAATGGGGAGAAGACAACCATCTAGCTACTGCTATGGACCCATAGTCCAGGGGTAGACTACTCACTCATCACTCCGGAGGCGACCATGGCGGTGTAGAGTCCTCCGGGAGATGATTCCCCTCTCCGGCAGGGTGCCGGAGGCGATCTCCGGGATCCCCCGAGATGGGATCGGCGGCGACGGCGTCTCGGTAATGTTTTCCGTATCGTGGCTCTCGGTACCGGGGGTTTCGTCACGGAGGCTATTTGTAGGCGGAAGGGCAAGTCAAGAGGCGGCACAGGGGGCCCACACCACAGGCCGGCGCGGCCAAGGGGGGCCGCGCCGCCCTAGGGTTTGGCGCCCCCGTGGCCCCTCTTCGTCTCTCCTTCGGACTTCCGGAAGCTTCGTGAGAAAATAGGCCTCCGGGCTTTTATTTCGTCCAATTCCGAGAATATTTCTTTACTAGGATTTCGAAACCAAAAACAGCAGAACAACAGCAATCGGCACTTCGGCATCTTGTTAATAGGTTAGTTCCAGAAAATGCACGAATATGACATAAAGTGTGCATAAAACATGTAGATAACATCAATAATGTGGCATGGAACACAAGAAATTATCGATACGTTGGAGACGTATCACCTTTCAATTTCTCAGATAGGAAAGAATAGCTCTCCACACCTGCTTCAGATCCAACCAAAATTATTTTATCCATCCTCGACCTATTTAAAATTTCTCAAAATATACTGAGATATTCAGGTAAAATTCTAAAAGGTATTTTAGAGAACCTGCATGCGTCATGTAGACCGCATCAAATCAAGGGCATACTACTATGTAGGCGACGGTGACACAGCGAGAGTTCATACCGAGTTTTTGAGAAATTTCAAACGTCACCGCACAGTCAACTGGCCAATCTCCACGTCCCGAGGCGATTTCAATAACATCGCCAGCACCGTTCGCCTCCCTCGACACCACATGCCATTAGACTAGTCATAGTGGGGAGTAACATAGAGTAATAACATGGTGCATGTTACTACCCTATGTTACTACCTCCATAGTGGATACTTACTTATATGTGGTATCATGCATGTTATATTTATTAAATTGTAGACTCAACTTGTATTGAGAAGTGTGATGTTATGATAACATAGCTAGTTACCACCTCACTCTCTTTCTTTATTTATTATCATGCCATGTCACCAAAATGCATTGGGGTGTGTGATGTTACTAGCTATGTTACTCCCACTATGAGTAGTCTTAACGCCGGGCCAAAACCAGTGCTTTAAAATGGAATTTCTTGCCAGACTCATGAACTCAACCGGTGCACAGGTAGTTTTGTAGTTCCTTCAGTTGGGCTCTCCGGGGGCCTCTGGTTGTTGTGGTCGGATGAAGTTCAAGTCTCAGTCATTTTCTCCAACCGCTACCTTATCTTAGCAGTAGTTGTTCACATAGCTACTAGTGCTCGGTTTTTGCGGCTTGTGTTTATGGGGATCCCCATCATCGCTTCACCAAGATGATTTGGGACCAAATTTACAATTTTGTTCATGACAATATAGGAAAGCCGGTAGTTTGTATAGGTGATCTCAACAACATCATGTGCGCTCAGGACACCACCTCTAGTAATGTAAATTATTGTCGTATGCGTACTTTTAATGGCTATATTAAACAATGTGGTCTTATTGATCTTGGCTTTAGCGGTCCTGCTTACACTTGGACAAATAAACGTTTCACATCTAATATTGTTTTCGAAAGACTTGATCGCTGTCTTGCAAATGCTGAATGGTGTGATTTGTTTCCGAATACAAATGTGTTTAACCTTCCTATCATGTTTGGTGATCATGCTCCTATTCTTTTATCAACTCAATCTCAATATCGCAGACCAAAGCTAAAATTTAAATTTGAGAATTGGTGGACTATGGAAGAGGACTTCCAAAATGTTGCTAAAACGGCTTGGGAATTGTCTGCTAACAAACCTTTTCATTCTAGAACGACTAACCTTGCAGGTACTCTAAAGAAATGGTGCAAGAAGAAAAAGCCGATTCAACATCAACTTGATACGCTTCAACAACAAATCAACTCCATCCAGATGCAGCCTATTCCAGACCAAGATCACTCCCTCGAGGTAAAGCTTATATCTCAGTATGAAGAAAACTTGACAAAACTTACAGAATTCTACAGGCAAAGAGCGAAAAAACACTGGGCTACTCAAGGCGACAGGAACACTTCTTTTTTTCATAATGCTGTCCTCAAGTGCAAGCGACGCAATCGTATTGTGTCCATTAAAGATGCTCGTGGCAATAATCTTTGTGTCCCTGAAGACATTGCTAATGAATTTGTTGACTATTTTAAAAATATTTTCCACTCCTTGTGTCCTAACAATGACAGGCCGTTCATGAATACCTCTCATCCACAAGGTGAACAGGATTTTACAAACTCGATCCCAGACAAGCAAGAAGTTTGGGAAATTCTCAAGTCCATGAGGAGAAATGCTTCGCCAGGACCTGATGGGTTTAATGTAGGATTCTACACATCGGTTTGGAGCTGGATTGGAGAAGATGTTACTAATCTGGTTAGAAACTTCTACATCACGGGTAAGCTCCCTCCTCGTCTCAATGAAACTCAAATTGTTCTCATTCCAAAAAAACTGGTTTGCCATGTTCCTTCAGACTATAGGCCCATCAGCCTTTGCAACGTTGTTTACAAAATAATTGCAAAATCTTTGGCTAATAGACTGAAACCACACTTACCAGACTATATACATCCCTCTCAACAAGCTTTTGTTGAAGGTAGACGTATTAGTAATAATATTATTGTAGCTCAAGAAATTGCTCACTCTTTATCTCTTAATTCTTGGGATGGCTCTGATTTTATGCTAAAAATTGATTTAGCCAAAGCGTTTGACAGAATTGAATGGCATTTTATTGTTTCTGCTCTTACACGCTTAGGGCTTCATGGCCATTTCATAAATTTGATCCATGCTTGCATCTCGTCGCCTATGTTTTCAGTTATTATTAATGGTCAATCTTTTGCCCAATTTAAAAGTAGTCGAGGCATAAGGCAAGGATGTCCTTTGTCGCCTTCGCTATTTGTTCTTGCAGTAAATGAGCTTTCCCTCGCGCTACAAGAAGCTCTTCAGGTCAACCACCTATCTGGTATTTCTCTTGGTTCGAATTGCCCTCCGATTCATTCTCTGATGTTTGCGGATGATCTCTTGGTTTGTGGAAAACCTAATATGCAGGAAGTAAACACTATATCCCATATCTTGCAACAATTTTGTCAACATTCGGGTCAGCTCCCAAACTGGAACAAATCAGGTATAATGTTCAGTAAAAAGGTTAATTTGCGAGGTCAAACAAGACATCAAGGAAATTTTCCCGGTTTCGGACATTGACAACAACACTATCCATTTAGGACACCCACTCACACTTCCAGCAAAGGATAGATCAGCAGCATACAACTTCATCTATGACAAGTTTAAATCAAAGCTGAGTGCCTACAAAGCTAATAGGCTTTCACATGCAGCACGATTAACACTTATTAAATCTGTGTTTTCCTCTATCCCCGCTTACTATATGTCAAATATTCTCTTCTCAAAAAAATTCCTAGCAAAACTCACAGCTATTATTAGGAATTTTTGGTGGACAGGGGTGAAAGAAGAACCATCTACTAAGACTCTTTGCTTAAGAGCATGGGCAGACATTTGCACGGAAAAAAGAATTGGTGGCCTAGGAATTAGAAACTTGCAGGCTATTAACCAAGGTCTAATTCTCTCGGCGGCTTGGAGGCTAGCAAAGGAGCCCCAAAGTCATCTTGCTCTAATACTTAAGTCAAAGTACCATAGCGACACATCCATTTGGAGGGCAAAGCAAAACATGCCAAAATCTGCCTTTTGGGCAGCAATTCTCAAGGTTAGACCTTTGTTAATCTCGGCTTCTTTTTGCCAAATTGTTGATGGCAGTAGCTCCATTTGGAGTTCACCTTGGTTCTCACAATGGCAATCCATTTATGAAAATCTGATTATTCAACAACCTCCCTATAATTACCCGGCTGTTGTTAAGGACCTTTGGGTTCCAAATCAAAAAACTTGGAATATTCAGCTTGTCAAATCTTTATTTGCCGCTAATACTGCTGATGCTATATTGCAAACGCCCATTGTTAATGCTATTGGACAAGATATCTTGGTTTGGAAACTAACCCCTGCAGGTGAATGTACTTCCAAAAGTGCTTACAAACACTGCTTCAATAATCTGGCACTACCGGCAAATCAGAGGCCAAAATCTGTTCCAACCCATGTAGTTAACCTTCTCAATCAGGTATGGAAGCAGAAACTCATGGCCCCAAGAGTCCAAACTTTTGCATGGAGATTACTTCGCCGAGCGCTTCCAACGGGTAAGAGAGCAAGTAAATTCTCCAAACATATAGGTGAAACTTGTGCTAGATGTGGTGGCCTAGAGGATGAAATGCACATGCTTTTTCTCTGCCCTTTCTCAAAAGCTGCATGGTTCTCCTCTCCCTGGTTTATTAGAACAGAGGTTATTGCTGCAAACCATCATTCAGTGGCTCAGATGGTTCAGGCTTTGCTTGCTTCTAATCATCCTCATATCAATACTACTAGTCTATACACATTCTTGTGGTGTCTTTGGAAGGCAAGGAATGATGCTCTATTTGGTAGAAAAATTTGCAGGCCATCACAAGTATTTCCTGTAGCTAACGCCATCATGCAGGAATCAAAGCTAGACGATATGAAGACACAACAGGAACAGAAATCCACTAATGTTATGGACCAACAGCCTGTTCCATTGCAGGATTCTTCTTTGGTTGCAGGTAATGCCATCTTCTGTGATGCGGCATGGAAAAATGAAGGAAATGTCCAATCAACTTCCGCAGGCATAGGCATCATCATGCGATTGGAAGACAATCAACACTGCCATCAGCTACATGTGTCAGCTTTGTCTCCACCGGCATCTTCACCCCTCCAGGCTGAAGCGTTTGGGCTGCTCCTTGCCACCATGTTGGCTGAAGCACTTCACATAGACGAACCAAAATTCTTCACAGATTGCTCTGTGTTGGTGTCGGCAGCAGTGGCAACATCCATCTTCAAAGACGCAGGTCACTGGAACATTAGACCTATCCTTGCTACTATACAGGCATCCTCAACTTTCCATCGTAGCAGGGTAGCCCATATCAACAGGTGTTATAATGTAAAGGCACATCATCAAGCAAATCTAGCGCTTAGAATTCAGAAGAGGACTCTACTTGTTAGGTGCCTTTCTTCGGACACATGTCTTTGTCCGGGTAGAGATGTTCTCTCCTTGTTAAGTGTGAGTCCGTTCACACTCCTCTCTGTAAAGTGTTGTTAGATGTAATAAAATCTTTACATGTTCAAAAAAAAAAAAAAAAAAAACCAGTGCTTTAAGAAGTCCATCAGTCCCATAATCTTCTCTATCTTCATCCCAACACCAGAGCCCACACCACTGCTTCCTCCATCCTCCACCATCAGGATGCAGCCCGCCTGTACCGGCTCCCATGTCTTGCTTCCGGACGGCGCGACGGCGTTGGAGATCCCACGCAACCGCCCACCCTTCGTCAAGTTCTTCAAGCGCCCCGGGATCCCGGCCGCGACCGCGGTCCGCCTTGTTTACCCGCCGTCCGAGAGGCGCGCACCCCGTCCTGGGTCCGCCGCCATGTACGTCAACCTATCCACTATCGACCCTGGCATGGAAGAGGACTTGCAGTGCGTCGCGTACGCCTACATCAGCCCAGAGACATCCCCGTGCCGCGCCGAGCCGGGGCCCTTCCTCCGCCTCGTCTTCCGCACCCTGGCGCTCGATCTGCCACAGACCTAGATCCTCGGCCCCGACTACGGCGCCGACGTCTCGGTGCGCTTCCGCACGCATGCCCAGCGGGAGGCGGCCATCCGCAGGCAGCCGTTCCGGCTCGACGGCGCCACCGTGGAGCTCGTCGTGCCCTTCCGGCTCGTCAACGTCGCCACTACTTCATGGTTCACGTCGCCTTGCAGGCGTATCCCAACGAGCAGCGCAAGGCACGGGACATTGTGGAAAACGTCAGCGGATTTGGGTCCGTCCGAGAGATTGGCTGCGCCAAGCCCGGCAGTTCCACTTCCACGGTCTGCTTCGTACTTCAGGTCGAGCAACCCGCGGAGATCCCCTACGAGCTCCACATCGTATACTATAATGGTTTCACCAGCGTTGTCCCCATCGACATCCTCAGTGTTTGGGAATGCTCCAAGTCCTTCGATGCCAATGGAGAGTACGTAGCTAGCACCTGAATAATGTGTTGGTGGGCGCTTGGAGACAGACGCTTCTTGTTTAGTGCCCCATTGTCTCGAGTACCTAAAGTTGTAATCCTGCATCTCATGTTATTATGAAATGAAGGCGTTTTAGTATAAAATTTCCGATTGGAGCCAGGATGATGTACGTGTTCACAGCTGACAACTTACAATGCCGGCAGCACAAGGCTATCATGAGCAGCACAAGGCTATCATCAAGGCGACTGAGGCGGACCATTGAACCTAGCCTCCCGCTCCTCCCCACAACTCCATCCCCTCCTGCCGCAGCTGGCGTCTATTGTTCCTTTCCCCATCGTGTGGAGATCCGTGGGGTTGCGTTCTCCTTGGTGGCGGTGTGACTTGACGGAGGTCGGTGAGGCCTGGCGTGGCGGTGGCTGGCGTAGCGCCAGGGGCGGCTTCTTTTAGTTTGAGTAGGTGGCGGGTGGTCGTGCTAGCGGAGTTTGCTGCCCTAGTCGATGGTGGTAGTGGCCCGAGCTCATCCCTACAGATCTCAGATGGTCGAGCTGGTGCGACGTGATGGAGCCTCCCTCCCTCCCGAGATGGTTGTTCTGGGCGGACCGGAACATGCTAGGATGGTACCAGGTGGATCTTACCACCCGACGGCGGGAGCCTTGCCCTCGGCCTAGATCTGGGCCCATTTGGGCCTAAATCAGGCTAGGCGGGCCCTATTGTCCACATGGTTCCAAGGGATCCGCGTAGGCCGGCCTGTGAGCCCACCCCTTGGTCATGTGTGACTGAGATGTTAGATCTGGGCCAGCGAGTGTGGATCCGATGGTCGCCTGTTGGAGCTGCGGACTTGTCCTTCCGATCTATCCATGAATTGTTTGGCTGGACTGCCCTTAGTCTGATATAGTTGCATTTAGAAAGGCAACAAAACAATTTGCTATCCGTGGAGAGTTTGAATATGGCGCTAAAAATGAGGCAGCAAGGTTTCGGGCTTTTTATAAAGGGATTTCTATTTTCGTGCCCTCAGGTCCTTAGTTGTACTCAGTTTTCCCCAGCTCCTTAGTTTTTCCTCAGTTTTCCCAAGCCCTTGTCTGAACCGCAGAAGGAGCTCGGACGGAAGGAATCCGTTAAGTTGACCGTTCCGTGCTGACGAGTGGGGTCGTGTCGTTTGTGGGGTCGCGTCGTGTGGGACCGCGTGGGACAGGACGAGGCCGTGTTTGTGTGGCCGTAGCGTGTGGGGCCGTAGCGTGTGGAGCCGTGTGGGTCCGGGACGGGGGCACGAGTGGTTTCTGTCTCTTCCGCCCAGATTAGCAGTTTTCAATGTACCTTTTTCCTCTCTATCGCTCGATCTCATTCATATTTGATAGCCCAAATTGGTAGCAAATCTAGAGCAGCTTCTCCTTCTGTTTTTTAACGCCATTCATTTCTTTATGCCTTCGTTTTTACCCAATCAGGTAGGAAATCTAGGGCACAAATCCGAGAGAAAAAATATAGGATAAGCTGCATACGAGCAACCAACATAGCATAGATATATTCAGGACAGATCCAAAAGTAGTACCGATAGATCCAACATAAGCTACAATTTACATGAAATTAAGCTGCTCTACAGATAGAGCAGTCACATACAGAGAGTGCAGTAGGCACGTTCAACGCCTCCAGGTAGCGCGTGTGACTCGCTTGGAGGTTGCGCAGTGAATCCCAAGTGCTTTGTGTTTGGCCATGTACGCATGCACGTTCACGGTCCTTCCAACTCTAGCGCCACATCTGCCAATGGATTCAGCATGGTTCACCGAGGAGTTGAAGTCGGTGGCGCGGAGCTTCCTGTTGCAGAAGGGGCACTTGTAAATGCCTCGAGCAAAAGGGCCATCGTAATGGCCGGACTGCAGCCTCCCGAGGACGTGACGAGTCTTGGTGTGGAAGGACTCGTCGTCGCCTGTCGACGTCGCTGCTCTCGCACCTCGTCACGTAGCACCAAAGATCGTGCAAAAAACACGGAGTCAATTGCAACGATGATGGAACAGAGAGTGAACAAAAAATCATGCATGATAATATGGGCTCGAAAAAAGAGGTAGCCTCAGTTACATTGGACACACTTATATCCAGGATTTGAGTCAGCAAACCAAAGATCATGCACAACAAATTTGTACACACCAATTGTTTACTGACCAAACCCTGAATCAATTTGCGGATTTCGGGGATTGCATTATTTGTCACCCCTCTAACAATTATCAACTATCTTGAGCTGTCCTTTTCTTTTAGGGAATATAGTTTGGGATATAGTATTGGTATTTTGAAACGGCCTAAAAGTGGTATAAATTTGTTATAAACATGAGGCATACATTTTTGCGAATTTCGGCGATTGCATTATTTGTCACCCCTCTAACAATTATCAACTATCTTTAGCTGTCCTTTTCTTTTAGGGAATATAGTTTGGTAATTTCGGTGAATGCACACACTAACTTTGAAAACAACTACAAGTACATCCCAACCTGAATAATGGATTTGTAACTAGGTATCCCTTGTAACAACTTCTAGCGCCCAGTGAGCAATGATAAGAATCCGATCGTAATTATACAACAAAAAAACAACCAGCCATCGATTAGCTTGCTTCTTCAACTCGATCGAGCTGCCTTAACCGTTGTTCATTTTCTTCGATTCTCCCTTCACTTCCACCAGCTCCGCATTGGGAGCATTAGGCATAATCGGAAGGTCCCTAATCGGAACGGCTCCTCTCTCCGCCGCATTCTCTACAGCAAGTCCCCCCTCCCAAATTGCGCCCCCAATAGCGCCAATTGATTCCTGCAACTCGAAGCCTCCGAACGTACACATCGATCCACTCGAAATGCCCGCATTTCTTCAAGATCTGAAAACAACAACGTGAACCCTAAATCCCAAATTCGAGGGAATAACAAGAAAATCGAGAGAAAACAGAGAAATTGGAGCGAGATCTAACCTTATCCCCTCTCTATATGGCAAGCTCTCGCATGCAACGAACTCACGTCCACGGTTGCCGTTCTCGTCCGTCTTGCTGGATCGACCGCTTCGCAGGCTCTCGGCGTGGGCGATCAGTAGCATCTTGTCAAAGGCACGGGTCCATACTGCGGCCATGAAGAACGGGAGGTCGAAGAGAAACTAGACATCACCCGCGTGCCGGAGAAGGGCTGCCGCCGGCGGAGAAGAAGAACAATGGGGCGCGGAGAAAGAAAGGGGAAGCAATGGCACGGGCATGGGCGCGGGCTAGCTCGGGCTCCCATTTTGCAACGGTCACCCGGGTAAGCTGTGGGTCCGGCGCTCTCACGTGGACAAGTTGTGGGTCCCACGATGATCCGGATAAGTGGAGACGTGTCCACCGCGGGGCACCAACAGCGGCCCCACTTGCCGCACTCAACCAACGTCAACTAAACGGGATTCCTTCCGTCCGAGCTCTTTCTGCGGGTTATAGACAAGAAGTTGGGGAAAACTGAGGAAAAACTAAGGAGCTGGGGAAAACTGAGTACAACTAAGGACCCGAGGGCACGAAAATAGAAATCCCTTTTATAAAGGTCAATCCATAAGAGGCGAACATTACAAATGGTCCTTAACTGCTAGTTGGCAAAGATACCAAAATTGTGTGATGGTAATAATATTTTCGTGCTTTGTATATTTCTTGCTTCATATGTTTATCATTATTAATAATTTGTACCATTTATTTGTCATTTGTAATAATCTCTACCCTTTATTGTTGTAGGTTGTGAAGCTCACACTGAGCACATTTGTAGCTCACCGAGTGGAAAAGTGACTAAATGACAACTCAATCTCAGGTGACTGGTAAGGCAACAACAATGCTTAAGCAAGATCCAACCCTTGATGTTGTTATATACTATTACCAAAAGAGTTGCAGGATGAGCATCATGTCACACTTGATTATCAGGCAGTGTGGAAAAGGCAAACAAAAGGTAGCAACCAGCTTGTGTGGAAGTTGGGAAGAAATTTTCAGAATGTTGTACAACTACAAATCCGAGATAGAACTAAGGTCTCTAGGGAGTATTATGGGAAGGTGGATCAAGGAAGGGATCATTGAACAAATGCAAATAATGCGGACGGTAGGACATAGAGAAGCTCGTTATCCTAAAAATGGATCAAAGGAAAGGTACAAACTAATACTTGTTGTTTTCTAGCTATAACACCATGGTTCTTTTAACTGAAAGTAGGGGGACAAGAATCCATCACCATGGTTTGATGTTTCAGTATACCTAAAAGGGACATATGATCCAAGGAAGGCCAACAGATGGGGATTAAAATCAAATCTCCCAATCCTTTATCTAAGCTAGATAATCTGATGAGGTGGATAGGCTACATGTCAAGATAAATAATTAATGGGGATGAATTACTTAGGTATTATCAAAAAAATTAATACCAAAATTAAGGGAACTAAAAGTTAGAAATTATTATACCTAGGACCATAGTTGATCAGAATTCGGTACATTATAAGCGCGACTTGTCCCTATGTTGTAGTACATTATTAGAACATGGAAAACACAGATTACTTCGGATAATGGGCTCGCCTAGAGGGTGGCGAAGCAAGGATAGGTGGAGGCACTAGCCAAAAAATTGATGACCAGAAGGCATTGAGCTTGTCGGCAGCGGGATCCCCATGATCAACTTGGCTGTCCTCCGCAGGCACGGTTTTAGGAACAACGACACTGGCAGCAATGATCTCCTCCAAAGGCTCACACAAGGCGACATGAGGGCCAGCTTTTTCGAAGCCAAGTTGGCCAAGAAATCGCAAAGCTTGGTGGAGTCGGCCACCTCAGGATCTTCAACAAAAGGCACCAAGGGAGCAGCCAAGTTAACACGTCAACCACATCATCATGTTCAAACGCAGACGCCTCAAGCGTCGAGTGCTCTGATACGCGTACAGCACGCGTCCGTTGGGAACCCCAAGAGGAAGGTGTGATGCGTACAGCGGCAAGTTTTCCCTCAGAAAGAAACCAAGGTTTATCGAACCAGGAGGAGCCAAGAAGAACGTTGAAGGTTGATGGCGGCGGGATGTAGTGCGGCGCAACACCAGGGATTCCGGCGCCAACGTGGAACCCGCACAACACAACCAAAGTACTTTGCCCCAACGAAACAAGTGAGGTTGTCAATCTCACCGGCTTGCCGTAACAAAGGATTAGATGTATAGCGTGGATGATGATTGTTTGCGAGTAAACAGTAGAACAAGTATTGCAGTAGATTGTATTCAATGTAAAAGAATGGACCGGGGTCCACAGCTCACTAGAGGTGTCTCTCCCATAAGATAAATAGCATGTTGGGTGAACAAATTACAATCGGGCAATTGACAAATAGAGAGGGCATGACCGTGCACATACATGATATGATGAGTATAGTGAGATTTAATTGGGCATTACGACAAAGTACATAGACCGCTATCCAAGCATGCATCTATGCCTAAAAAGTCCACCTTCGAGGTTATCATCCGAACCCTTCCGTATTAAGTTGTAAACAACGGACAATTGCATTAAGTATGGTGCGTAATATAATCAATAACTACATCCTTAGACATAGCATCATTGTTTTATCCCTAGTGGCAACAAGACATCCACAACCTTAGAACTTTCCGTCACCGTCCCAGTGTCAATGCGGCATGAACCCACTATCGAGCATAAATACTCCCTCTTGGAGTTAAGAGCAAAAACTTGGCCGAGCCTCTACTAATAACGGAGAGCATGCAAGATCATAAACAACACATAGGTAATAGATTGATAATCAACATAACATAGTATTCTCTATCCATCGGATCCCGACAAACACAACATATAGCATTACAGATAGATGATCTTGATCATGTTAGGCAGCTCACAAGATCCGACAATGAAGCACATGAGGAGAAGACGACCATCTAGCTACCGCTATGGACCCATAGTCCAGGGATGAACTACTCACTCATCACTCCGGAGGCGACCATGGCGGTGAAGAGTCCTCCGGGAGATGATTCCCCTCTCCGGCAGGGTGCCGGAGGCGATCTCCTGAATCCCCCGAGATGGGATTGGCGGCGGCGGCGTCTCTGGAAGGTTTTCCGTATCGTGGCTCTCGGTACTTTGGGTTTCGCGACGGAGGCTTTAAGTAGGCGGAAGGGCAACGCGGGGGGCCACACGAGGGCCCCACACGCCAGGGCCGCGCGGCCAGGGTCCAGGTCGCGCCGCCCTGTTGTGGCGGCGCCTCGTGGCCCCACTTCCTTTCCCCCTCGGTCTTCTGGAAGCTTCGTGCAAAAATAGGCCCCTGGGCGTTGATTTCGTCCAATTCCGAGAATATTTCCTTACTAGGATTTCTGAAACCAAAATGCAGTAGAACAAAGAATCGGCTCTTCGGCATCTCGTTAATAGGTTAGTGCCGGAAAATGCATAAATACGACATATAATGTGTATAAAACATGTAGATATCATCAATAATGTGGCATGGAACATAAGAAATTATCGATACGTCGGAGACGTATCGCATCCCCAAGCTTAGTTCTCGCTCGTCCCGAGCGGTAAACGATAATAAAGATAATTTCTGGAGTGACATGCCATCATAACCTTGATCATACTATTGTAAGCATATGTAATGAATGCAGCGATCAAAACAATGGTAATGACATGAGTAAACAACTCGAATCATAAAGCAAAGACTTTTCATGAATAGTACTTCAAGACAAGCATCAATAAGTCTTGCATAAGAGTTAACTCATAAAGCAATAAATTCACAAGTAAAGGTATTGAAGCAACACAAAGGAAGATTAAGTTTCAGCGGTTGCTTTCAACTTGTAACATGTATATCTCATGGATATTGTCAACATAGAGTAATATAACAAGTGCAATATGCAAGTATGTAGGAATCAATGCACAGTTCACACAAGTGTTTGCTTCTTGAGGTGGAGAGAAATAGGTGAACTGACTCAACATAAAAGTAAAAGAAAGGTACTTGATGACCCACAAGTATAGGGGGTGTATCGCAGTATCTTCGATAAGTAAGAATGTCGATCCCAACGAGGAGCAAAAGGTGTTGACAAGCAGTTTCGATGAAGGATTCACTGTAAATGCTCACAGACAAGTATTCAGGGGGTTTTGATGTAACAGTATGAATAAAGTACGAGTAAATAAAGTGCGAGAGTAATAATTGCAGCGAGTGGCCCAATCCTTTTTAGCACAAAGGACAAGCCGGTTTGTTTACTTATAATGACCAAACGTTCTCGAGGACACACGGGATTTTAGTCTAGTGCTTTCGCTACATACGGCTAATTAATCTTCATTGTTTTGATAAGTGTTGTGTGGGTGAACCTATGCTAATGTACCGCCCTTCCTAGGACTAATACATACTTGTGATTATACCCCTTGCAAGCATCCGCAACTACATGAAATTAATTAAGATAAATCTAACCACAAACCTTTAAACTCGAGATCCTCGCTATCCCTCCCGCATCGATATACCAACGGGGCTCGTGTTTCGTCACTCCGGCAACCCCGCAATTGGCAAACGAGTACAAGATGCATTCCCCTAGGCCCATAAAGGTGAAGTGTCGTGTAGTCGACGTTCACACGACACCACTAGAAGAATAACACCACAACTTAAATATCATAACATTGAATATTACTCAACCATACTTCACTACTAGCATTTAGACTTCACCCATGTCCTCAAGAACTAAACGAACTACTCACGAGACATCATATGGAATATGATCAGAGGTGATATGATAATGAATAACAATCTGAACATAAACCTTGGTTCAACGGTTTCACTCAATAGCATCAATAACAAGTAGAAATCAACACCGGGAGAGTTTCCCCTATCAAACAATCAAGATCAAACCCAAATTGCTACAGCGGTGACGAGGTGCAGCGGTGGAGACGGTGGTGATGATGATGAAGATGATGGTGATGGTGATGGAGATGATGTCCAGCTCGATGACGGTGACGATGGCGTCGATTTCCCCCTCCGGGAGGGAATTTCCCCGGCGGATTCCTGCCGCCGGAGAGCTCTTTTCTCTCTGGTGTTCTCCGCCCCGCAGAGGCGGATGTGGCTCTTCGCGATGTACCCCTCTGGCTTAGGTTTTCGGGATGAAGGCGTGCGCGAAGAAAAGGAGGCGAGAGGGGGCTGTGGGCCCCCTCCTCACAGGGCGGCGCGGCCAGGGCAGGGCCCGTGCCGGCCTGTGAGGGGGGCCCATGGCGGCCCTCCTCAGCTCCCCTTCCGGCTCCCTTCGTCATCCGGAAAAATAGGAATTTTCGTATAATTTCCGTCAACCGTTGATCTTCCAAAATATTGCATTCTGACGGTGCCTTTTCCAGCAGAATCCTGGCTCCGGTGCGCGATCCTCCAATAATCATGAAACATGCAAAATAGATGAAATAACATAAGTATTATCTCCAAATATGAAATATATCAATGAATAACAGCAAATTATGATATAAAATAGTGATGCAAATTGGATGTATCAACTCCCCCCAAGCTTAGACTTCGCTTGTCCCCAAGCGGAACTGAACTCGGTAAACATGACCACATGTTTATGGAGTGAAGAGTCGATAAATAAAATACGGACAAGAAGCATCATATTCATTCACACAAGACATTCTAGTAAACAACTTCCTCATATAATTCAATTTGAAACAAGTATAAGGTAATCACAAATAAAGGTGCATAAGAAATCATAGTTGGTGATGGCAAACTTCGTTCTTGGTCAGAGAACAGTTAACGGATTATACTTATCTATTGAGCAGCAGCTCTTATGTTAAAGCTTATGGTAAACTTGCATACTCAATCATAATGATCATTGATAACTTGCAAAGCTATATTCATTCGGATAAAACTTGTACTAAACAAGGAAGAGTAAAGACATGATGAAGCAAATCACAATATAATGGTTTGATCACAACAACTCAAATGCTTGCTTGAGATGGAGGGAAATAGGTTTACCGACTCAACATAAAGTAAAAGACATGCCCTTCAGCAGAGGGAAGCAGGGATTAAATCATGTGCTAGAGCTTTTTCAGTTTTGAAATCATATAAAGAGAATAAAAGTAAAGTTTTAAGAGGTGTTTGTTGTTGTCAACGATCGGTAGCGGGTACTCTAACCCCCTTGCCAAACAGTACCTCCAAAGAGCGGCTCCCATGAAGGACGTCATCTCTACCAAGCAAGGTAGATCATCCCTCTTCTCTTTTGTTTACACATGTACTTTAGTTTATTTAAGGATGACACTCCCCCCAACCTTTGCTTACACAAGCCATGGCTAACCGAATCCTCGGGTGCCTTCCAACAATCTCATACCATGGAGGAGTGTCTATTGCAAAATTAAGTTGCTTACCGATGAATCGCAGCAAAACATGTGAAGAGAATTATTAATGAAAGTTGATTAATTGGGGCTGGGAACCCCGTTGCGACTCTTTTTGCAAAATTAAAGGATAAGTGGATGAAGCCACTAGTCCATTAGTGGAAACTCGCCTAACAAGACTCGAAAGATAAAACACCACATACTTCCTCATGAGCTATAAAACATTGACACAAATAAGAAGTAATAAATTTTGAATTGTTTAAAGGTAGCACATGAAGTATTTACTTGGAATGGCATAAAATACCATGCAAGTAGGTAGATATGGTGGACACAAATGGCATAGGTTTGGGTTCAGGTTTGGATGTACGAGAAGCATTCCCTCTCAGTACAGGTCTTTGGCTAGCAAGGCTAATTAGCAAGCATAAGAGTTGAGGGAAACAAACAAATATACATGTGATAGACATAATCATGCATCTTTCTTGCAAGCACAAACAATTTTAACTTCAGAATAATAAGCTATGAGCTAACAAGAAAGGAAGACAATGAAACGACTATATTTATTTCTCTTTTCTACTTAAGCCTCAAGGTGTTGTTGCTATTGACCAATGCTAAGTTTGCCAAAATCAAATAGATTTACTCAATGCTCCCAAAGTGGTACCAATACTAAAATCAAGATCAATCATATACTAGAAATTGCAAACTAAAATAAGATGTGCAATATGTAAATGATAAGACTTCTCATTAATATTTCATAACGATAACTCACACCAAGGGATACATAGACAACCAACTAAAGGAGAGATACTTCCACACCGCAACCCATCTTATATGATAACTTCCCTACTCATGA
This sequence comes from Lolium rigidum, assembly GCF_022539505.1. Lineage (NCBI taxonomy): Eukaryota > Viridiplantae > Streptophyta > Magnoliopsida > Poales > Poaceae > Lolium > Lolium rigidum. The sequence goes on from NW_025901459.1 coordinate 42,776, forward strand.
TATGACACTACTTGATAGTAAAAAAGTAAAAGGTAGTGATAATGTGATACCGCGGCACTCCCCCAAGCTTGGAACAAACCAAGGGGATGCCAATACCGATGATGAATTACTCCTTTGGCGGTGGTGGCGATGAATTCCCAACAAGCTTCTCCACAAGCTCCTGAAGCTCATCAATCTTGTACATGAGGTTGCGGATCATCTCCGAATTGTGCTCGACGCGATTAAGAAGTATGTCCGACGGCGAGTCCAAATTCTTGGAGTTATTTCCCCACCCTTCGCCTTCAGAGCTTCGTCCTTCCTGCAGTGTTAGAGCGATCTATATCCCAATTGCTAGGCAATGCTGCCTTGGGAGTCCTTTCAATTTGATTGTTGTAGATTAGATTGCGGAAAGGATGGTAAGTGCCTGAAGAAGATGTCTTTGGAGCTAAGTAATGACGTGGAACTCCTCCTCCGGTGCTAATCCGTGCACTCTTCTTGGCGTTGAACGGGTTTGACACCACTCTGATGCTTGCAATGGTGGTGCGCGGGCGTACTCGCGGAACTTCTTCGACTTCCTCTTCATCCCCCTTGACTTCTTCCTTCAACTCGGGGTCTTGGATACCTTCCTCCGAAGGCTCCTTGTCCTTGTTGTTGGAGACCATGGTGCTTCTAGATCAAAGACAGATCCTGGCAGAAACAGCTCGAAACAAAACACGTCGAGAAAACGATATACGGACCTCCAGGGGTCCGGGGGATTATATAGTAAAAAATTTCACAACAAACGGAAAGTACCAGGTCGAACCAGAGTCGGAGAGGGGCGACGAGGCGGTGTCCTCATAGGGCGGCGCGGCCAGGCTGGGGCCCGCGCCGGCCTATGGTGGCACGCCCTCGTGCGTCTCCTCCACTCCGTTTCGATCTCGTAATTTTTCATATTTTCCAAAAACAGCAAAAAACATTGTTCGGAAAGTAAATCGCGAACTTTTTATTACCTGTACTGTTACCTATTCAAAGTCGGGTTCTGGCGGACTGTCAATTTGACCTTTGATGAAAGCCTCCGGTGTTTCTGATGGCGTGTATTTCACACGTTCGTTGGGCAACCCCAAGAGGAAGGTATGATGCGCACAGCAGCAATTTTTCCCTCAGAAAGAAACCAAGGTTTATCGAACCAGGAGGAGCCAAGAAGCACGTTGAAGGTTGATGGCGGCGGGATGTAGTGCGGCGCAACACCAGGGATTCCGGCGCCAACGTGGAACCCGCACAACACAACCAAAGTACTTTGCCCCAACGAAACAGAGTGAGGTTGTCAATCTCACCGGCTTGCTCGTAACAAAGGATTAACCGAATTGTGTGGAAGATGATTGTTTGCGAGAGAAAACAGATAAAACAAGTATTGCAGCAGATTTGTATTTCAAGTATTAAAGAATGGACCGGGGTCCACAGCTCACTAGAGGTGTCTCTCCCATAAGATAAAAGCATGTTGGGTGAACAAATTACAGTCGGGCAATTGACAAATAGAGAGGGCATAACAATGCACATACATGTCATGATAAGTATAGTGAGATTTAATTGGGCATTACGACAAAGTACATAGACCGCCATCCAACCGCATCTATGCCTAAAAAGTCCACCTTCAGGTTATCATCCGAACCCCTTCCAGCATTAAGTTGCAAAGCAACGGACAATTGCATTAAGTATGGTGCGTAATGTAATCAACAACTACATCCTCGGACATAGTGCCAATGTTTTATCCCTAGTGGCAACAAAGACACAGACAACCTTAGAACTTTCTGTCACCGTCCTGGTGTCAATGCGGGCATGAACCCACTATCGAGCATAAATTCTCCCTCTTGGAGTTAAAAGCAAAAACTTGGCCGAGCCTCTACTAGTAACGGAGAGCATGCAAGATCATAAACAACACATATGTAATAACTTGATAATTAACATAACATGGTATTCTCTATCCGTCGGATCCCGACAAACACAACATATAGCATTACAGATAGATGATCTTGATCATGTTAGGCAGCTCACAAGATCCAACAATGAAGCACAATGAGGAGAAGACAACCATCTAGCTACCGCTATGGACCCATAGTCCAGGGGTGAACTACTCACACATCACTCCGGAGGCGACCATGGCGGTGTAGAGTCCTCCGGGAGATGAATCCCCTCTCCGGCAGGGTGCCGGAGGAGATCTCCGGAATCCCCCGAGATGGGATCGGCGGTGGCGGCGTCTCGCAAGGTTTTCCGTATCGTGGTTTTTCGCATCGGGGGTTTCGCGACGGAGGCTTTAAGTAGGCGGAAGGGCGAGTCGGGGGCCGACGAGGGGCCCACACCACAGGGCGGCGCGGGCCCCCCTGGCCGCGCCGCGCTTGTGGTTTGGCCACCTCGTGGCCCCACTTCGTATGCTCTTCGGTCTTCCGGAAGGTTCGTGGCGAAATAGGCCCCCGGGTCTTCGTTTCGTCCAATTCCGAGAATATTTTGTTACTAGGATTTCCGAAACCAAAAACAGCAGAAAAACGAGAACCTGCACTTCGGCATCTTGTTAATAGGTTAGTTCTAGAAAATGCACGAATATGACATAAAGTGTGCATAAAACATGTAGGTATCATCAATAATATGGCATAGAACATAAGAAATTATCGATACGTCGGAGACGTATCAAGCATCCCCAAGCTTAGTTCTCGCTCGTCCCGAGCAGGTAAAACGATAACAAAGATAATTTCTGAAGTGACATGCCATCATAACCTTGATCATACTATTTGTAAACATATGTAATGAATGCAGCGATCAAAACAATGGTAATGACATGAGTAAACAGGTGAATCATAAAGCAAAGACTTTTCATGAATAGTACTTCAAGACAAGTATTAATAAGTCTTGCATAAGAGTTAACTCATAAAGCAATAAATCAAAGTAAAGGTATTGAAGCAACACAAAGGAAGATAAAGTTTCAGCGGTTGCTTTCAACTTGTAACATGTATATCTCATGGATAATTGTCAACATAGAGTAATATAACAAGTGCAATATGCAAGTATGTAGGAATCAATGCACAGTTCACACAAGTGTTTGCTTCTTGAGGTGGAGAGAGATAGCATCGATTGCTATATTTGTGCTAGAGCTTTTATTTTGAAAACATGAAACAATTTTGTCAACGGTAGTAATAAAGCATATGAGTTATGTACACTATATCTTACAAGTTGCAAGCCTCATGCATAGTATACTAATAGTGCCCGCACCTTGTCCTAATTAGCTTGGACTACCGGATCTTTGCAATGCACATGTTTTAACCAAGTCCCTCAATGTGGTACCTCCATGCCGCCTGTACAAAGGTCTAAGGAGAAAGCTCGCATTTTGGATTTCTCGCTTTTGATTATTCTCAACTTAGACATCCATACCGGGACAACATGGACAACAGATGATGGACTCCTCTTTAATGCATAAGCATGTGGCAACAATTATTATTCTCATATGAGATTGAGGATATGTGTCCAAAACTCGAAACTTCCACCATGAATCATGGCTTTAGTTAGCGGCCCAAAGTTCTTCTCTAACAATATGCATGCTCCAACCATAAAGGTGGTAGATCTCTCTTACTCCGGACCAGACAAACATGCATAGCAACTCACATGATATTCAACAAAGAATAGTTGATGGCGTCCCAGAAACATGGTTATCGCACAACAAGCAACTTAATAAGAGATAAAGTGCATAAGTACATATTCAATACCACAATAGTTTTTAAGCTATTTGTCCCACGAGCTATATATTGCAAAGGTGAATGATGGAATTTTAAAGGTAGCACTCAAGCAATTTACTTTGGAATGGCGGATAAATACCATGTAGTAGGTAGGTATGGTGGACACAAATGGCATAGTGGTTGGCTCAAGTATTTGGATGCATGAGAAGTATTACCTCTCGATACAAGGTTTAGGCTAGCAAGGTTATTTGAAACAAACACAAGGATGAACGGTACAGCAAAACTCACATAAAAGACATATTGTAAACATTATAAGACTCCATACCGTCTTCCTTGTTGTTCAAAACTCAATACTAGATATTATCTAGACTCTAGAGAAACCAAATATGCAAACCAAATTAGCAAGCTCTAAGAGCTTTCCATTATTTGAAGCAGACAGGCTTATAAACAGGTTAAATACATGAGCAACAATCACAGTGGTTTAAGTAATATGCAATTTGAACTTATGCTACATT